>NW_006399822.1:12464526-12473077 GCF_000299155.1 Elephantulus edwardii
CTAGCCATGCTTATATTTATTTATATATTCATTGATATTGTCCTCTTCTGGTTGTGCTTTTTCTTGCTGTATTTTCTAGCCTCTTTACGCCATAGACTAAGGCTTCTGTGTTTCATCCCATTTTGTCTCTTATGATCTTTATGGGCTGGGACTTTACTGCTAAGTCTCTGGTCCCTCTTGAGATGCAAATCAAAACCACAAAGAGATACTGTCTCACTCCAGTAGCAATGGCAAAGTTTACTAAACAGTAAGCAATTCATTTTGGAGAGGGTGTGGAGAGATCTGAACTCTCAGATACTGTCAGCGGGATTATAAAATGATACAAACTCTCTGGAAGGCAGTTTGGTGTTTCCTTAAGAAGCTAAACATAGAAATTTCATATTACCCAGCTATTCCACTGCTAGGAATATGTCCCAAGGAAAATAGAACTGAGACACAAGTGGAGATTAGTACAACGATGTTCATAACAGCATTACTCACAATTAGCTCCACTCTGTTCTGCTTAAGTGTTTGTTTTTTGTTTGGTTTTTTTTTTTTTTACTTGTTCAATGGGAAAATACTTTAAATTAAAATTCTTTGCATAATGGTTGTATTGTGCCTACTTCTTGCATCATGTCTTTGTCTGCCTTCAGACTGCATGGGCCACCTACTAGCCTGTTCTCCTTCCCCAGCCTTGCAATGGGAGTTCGTCTCTGCAACCCATCCTACAATACTTCATCCCACAAAGTCACCAAAGGCCTAAAAAACCCACACCCAAGCATGCTCACATCATTTTGAAAAGTCTGAGGAATTTTGATGCCTCATATTTATGTCTCTCAATACGTAGCAGTCCCAGCACTGGGACCACTTACTCATAGCTTTCAGAAGATGCATATATTTGTTCTGGGTCCAAATATGACCCAAATATGTTGTTCTTAGCTGTCATCATATCACCTCTAAATGACAGGGTCTTGTGCCATGAGATGCTCTGGCTGAGAATTGAACCTGGGTCTCCTGCTTGGAAGACAAACTTTCTTCTATCATGCAAACCCAATTGACTGCTCCATCACCTTGCAGGAACATTTAATTTCCAAATTAATCTTTTTTATACACTCTTTATGAGGAGGAGTGTGGCATCAGTATTGGAGGAAAATTCATTAACAATCTTCAATATGCAGATGATACAACCTTGCCTGCTGAAACTGAGGAGGACCTAAATCACTTCCTGTAGAAGGCCAAGAACTGTAGTCTTCAGTATAAATTGAAGCTCAACATCAAGAAAACAAAGATTCTCACCACTGGGCCAATTGGAAGCACCATATTATGGAGAAGAGATTGAACTTGTTAACAATTACAGCTTGCTTGGCTCCACAATCAACACACTTAACACCAGCCATCAGGAAATCCAAAGACAAATTGCACTGGGAAAATCTGCTGTCATGGGCCTCTCTAGAGTGCTGAAGAGCAACGATGTCAGTCTGAATACTAAGGTGTGCGTACTTGAGGTCAAGTACATGTTATGCTTCAGAGAGTTGGACAATGACTAAGGATGACAGGAGAAGAATAGATGCTTTCTAGTTGTGGTGCTGGAGAAGAGTTTTGACCATACCATGGACTGCCAAGAAAACAAGTAGGTCTGTCTTGGAGAGAATAAAATCAAGTTTCTCCTTGGAGGCGAGGATTTTATAGCTCTACCTCACTTACTTTGGGCAGGTGGCCAGGAGAAATCGGTCCTTGGAATAGGACAGCATGCTCGGAAGGGTGGACAGACAGAGCAGGAGAGGGAGACCCAGGAAGAGATGTATTGATACAGTGACTGGGGCAATGGTTGTTGGTGTGTTAGAGTTAGTGAGACTGGCTCAGGACGGGTACGGGTTCAGAGCTGCTGTATACAATGTTGCTATACATCACAAGTGACTCAATGGCATATAAAAAAAATAATATACTATGACAGGTTTGGAAGCAGGAGTGGCATCCACTTCCTAGACAATGCCTCCAGAAACCCTATGAACTTTGATAAATGTTGATAGTTGTAGAGGGGCTTCAAGCATTTTATTTATAGGGTCGCTATGAGTTGTGCTTAACTCGAAGGCAATCAACAACAACAACAACATTATGGGTTAGATTTTTTTAATTGATAAAGATATCTTCAATGAGAAGCATTTTTCTTATTAAGACAAGATTCCTGATTCCCATAGAATTTGTAGGTGCATTTCATTTCAGTGCCTCTATTTTTAATTACAATATTTAGCCAGCCAATGTTTAACCCCTGAGAGTATTTCTGCCACCGTCGGTTAAGAAATGGAAATGTCACTGATGTTACAGCTCTGCTAAGAATAGCCTACAGATGTGCTTTTAAGTAAATGGTAGGATTTAAAAATAAATGTATATGACAAGTTGACAATCAGAAGCCTATATTTACCCCAGCGAAATTAAAATAGTGTTGAACAGAAGTTAAAATTTATCCTGGAAAATTCCCAAGATTTGTTCAGGTTTGACCTCATAAGTCTTTTTATATTATTTTAGAAAGACATTTTGATTTCTTTAAGCACATTTATTCTTACAATTCAAGGAGGACATTTTTCCCTATGCTCTTTTTTTCTTTCTTAAATTTTTTTTCATACTGGTTTATTTGCAAAGTTTGAATATATTGTTTTTCACACTGGATCTTTCCCATTTCCTTCATGCACACACTGCCATTAAATTGTGCAACCCTATGATTAACCACTCCATCCCCTTCCCATCCTCACCTCTTTGCTTCCACCCTACCCTCTTGGGATTGTTGTACTCATTCTATATAATGGTTCTATACAGTATTTGTCTTTAAGAGACTGACTTAGTTCACTCACCTATCCTGTTTTGTTGTGGGTTTTTTTTTAAAAAAAAAATTCTTTTTCTTTTATATTGGTTTTCATACAAAATCCAGATACATGTATTTCACACATTATTCACATTGTGTATCATACTATCATTCTAATACATTGTGTTTTATGAAATTAATCACCATTGATCTATACCTACAATTAACCCACTGGATCTTCCCTGATGCCTTTACCCTCCCTCCTTCTTCCCACCAAACTCTGGACAGCAAGCAAGAAACTCTCATACACTGTTAGTGGGATTGTAAAGTAGTACAACCACACTGGAAGGCAGTTTGATGTTTCCTCAAATAGCTGAATATAGAAATTCCATATGACCCAGCTATTCCATTGCTAGGATTATACCCCAAGGAAAATAGAACTGAAACACAAATGGAGAGTTGAACACCAATGTTCATAGCTGCATTATTCACAATAGCATGAACATGGAAATAGCCCAAATGTCCATCAATAGATGACTAGATTGGGAAATTGTGGTGTGTTCACATGATGGCATACTATGCAGAACTCAGGAGTAATGCTTTTTTTTTTTCCTATAATTATATTTTATTAATTTTCATAAACATTTACAGAGATTTTGGGCTTCCACTCATTCATTGTTGCACTATTCTCTCTACCCTCCTCCCAGTTTGTTCTTGTCCAAATGCCACAGTGCTTGTCAAAGCCAGTTCTGATTAATCTTCTTTGTCAGTGTATCCTTTGCCATTCCCTATCACTCCTCCCTGAGAGAGACTTCACCCTGAGTCATAAGGAAAAGGGGACGGCGTATTCTCTTAGCTACTTCCTGCTGAAAAGGGACGCTGTGGGTTTCAGGGTGAAGATATTCTCTCACTACTCTAAAGGGCCCCTTTGGCAGTAGGAAACACATAGACTATTATGGAGATTGATTTTGGAATTCAGATGCACTCTTATTGATTGTGCTTGGCTGTACATGTACATATCCTTCAAGATGTATCATGGGGGTGTTGCAACCTAGAAGACACAAATTTGACTAACAAGTTATAAGTACATGAGTCCAAAAATTATGGAAAAGTAAAATAAAAGATTCTTTCATTGTTTTACAAACCCTCCCCCAGGTCCCCTCCACCATGCAGCCCTCGCTCTAGTCTCCTGTGATGACAGAAACACCCAGTTACATCTCTCTTTTAAACGGTTCTCTCCCTCCTCTGTTTCAGTGCAGTATACATTATTGAACCCATCTTACTCAGTCTCTCCCCAACCCCAAGGACAGTCCCATTCTACAATAGTGGCATCATGTAATATTTGTCCTTTTGTGACTGGGATATTTCACTCAGCATAATGTTCTCCAGAGTCAACCATTTTGAATAATATTGCATGAGTTCCTTGTTTTTTAATGCAGCATAGTATTCCATTGTGCGAATATACCACAGCTTCTCTAGCCATTCGTTTGTTGATGGGCACTTAGGTTGTTTCTAACTCCTTGCTATTGTGAACAAAGCTGCAATAAACATGGGTGTGCATATATCTGCTTGGATGTCAGCTATGGTCTCTTCAGGGTATATTCCCAGTAGTGGAATTGCTGGGTCAAATGGTATCTCTATTTGCAACTTTTTGAAGGAGTAATGCTTTTGAAAAGCATTCTATAATGTGGGAGAGGCTAGAGAGCATTATGCTTAGTGAACTAAGTCTCATAAAGACACATACTGCACAAGACCATTGTTATACAGATAGAAGGATAACTGTTAAGATGTGTACAAAAATTCAAAGGAGGGGGGAAGAGGAAGGAGGGGAGCTAAGGATGGAGAAGGGAGGGAATCACAAGGTCTCCCCATACTCTTTTGACCTCGAGCCTCACATCTTGACAACTTATGAACATGTCATCAGAAATGGCTCGTTTCTTTGCAGTCTCACTAGCCCCGGTACAGGCTGTAGAGGGCAAACCCTATCCTGTTGTTATAGACAGCATGCAAAACCCTCTGAGCCTTTGTTTCTTTGCAAAAATAAGAGTTTAACTGAATTCTCTCTATGGATAGTCCCAAAAGTAAGAGTTGATAGACCAACAGTCAGTCACTGTGAACTTCCATCTAGGCTCATAGGCACACAAGCCTATGCCCAGCATTTGTTATTATTTCCATTGCTAGTTCCATCCTATCTAGTTTTCTTAACAACAAAAGCAAAATGTTGTAAAAGTTACAGTATTTGCGCCTAGTTCTTCGCAATGGAAAAAAACTTCTTTTTTTAAAGTAAATAGTGCAGAAAGGTATTGATAGCAGGATTCTGATATCCAAACAAATACATCAGATGATTTACCAAATAGTTTATCCATTTTCACTATTGAGATGAAAATTTGTTAGGTTTAAAAGTTTACTTACATGGGGTTTTAGTTTGTTGGTTGGTTTTTTATGTGTTGTTTTTCTTTCGAAAAAGAACACTCAGAGGATAAGAAACAATATAGTTGCCATTCTAAGGATTTTTATCTGCCCTCTATTCATAACATGAATCCAAGATTTCCATTATTATAATTAGTTTTCTGTCTCACTATATGGTAAATTTTAGATCCTTTTATTAAATGAATACACCCAATGACCAAAAATATCTAGGCATGAACATATAAGAGTACACAAGTATTTCTTGAATGCCTACTATGTGGCATGCACATTGATAATTAATTTGCATACATTGTATTATATATTGAGAGGCAGTGCTGCCTACTAGCAAAGATACAGGCTCTGAAATCAGACTGGGCAAAATAGAACCATGATATTCAACAGCACCAAAATGTTAGCTGATCTGTCTATATTTTAACAGCTGCAACTTTAAAATGAGGACTTTTAGATAATATCTGCTTCTTGAGCTGGTTGGGAGAATCTAATAAAATAATGCTATACAGTGATTTAAATAAGACCAGGCATATGTAATAGTATCCAAGTAATTAATAGCAAAAGTACAAATATGTAAAGAAAATGTTAGAACTCTTTAGGAATTTTTATACGTGTAACTTTGTTGACAAGTGCAAAAGTGGTGACATCATTGCATGAACAATGGAAATGAGAAATTTCAGATCCACACTTCACTTCACACACAAAAACAACTCAAAGTGGATCAAGGATCTAGGAATAAACCAAGGACTATAAACTTAATTAAAGAAAATCTTGTAAGAACTCTAGAAGTCCTAATCCACAACATAAACAGTCTTCCAAGCATTGTGAAATACCTACAACCAGGAGAGGGTAGAATAGATGAATGGGACCTTCTAAGAATCAAATCCCAATGCACATCCAAAAACTTCTCTAAAGGGGCAAAAGGGAAGCCACAGACTGGGAAAAAGTATTTGGTAATGACATGTCAGATAAGGGACTTATGCCTAGAATTTATAAAATACCCAAGCACCATAATAAGATAAAGGTAAATAACCCAATTGAAAAATGGGCACAAGATATGAACAGACATTTCACCAAAGAAGACATTCAGATGGCCAACAAGCACATGAAGAAATGTTCAGAATCCCTACCTCTAAGAGAGATGCAAATCAAAATAACCATGAGGTATCATCTTACCTCAGTAAGAATAACAAAATTTAACAAAACACCAGACAACAAATGCTGGCAAGGTTGCGAAGAAATCAGAATCGTTATTCACTGTTGGTGGGAGTGTAAAATAGTGCAACCAGTATGGAAGGCAGTATGACACTTTCCCCAAAAGTTGGAAATAGAAATACCCTTTGACCCAGCATTTCCACTATTGGGAATATACCCTAAGGAAACCAAAACCACCGTCCAAGCAGATATATGCTCACCTGTATTTATTGCAGCTTTATTCACAATAGTAAAGAGTTGGAGACAACCCAAGTGCCCATCAACAAACGAATGGATGGAGAAGCTGTGGTATAGTCACACAATGGAATACTACACTACACTGAAAAACAAGGTACTCATGAATTATTATACAAAATGGGTGACCCTGGAGTAAATTATGCTGAATGAAGTATCTCTGTAACAGTGGGACAAACTCTGTATAATGCCACTGTTTTAAAGTGAGACTGACATCAGGGTTGGAGGGAGACTGAGAAAAAAAGGGGATAAGTATACCACATTGAAACAGATGAGGGAGAGAACTGTTTAAAAGAGATATATGATTAGGTATTATGTCATGCCAGGAGTCCAGAATGAAGGCTGCATAGTGAAGTGGACTTGGGAGGGATTGTATAACAATGAAAGAATTTTTCTTTAACTTTTCAAAGAGAAGAGCGAGTTGGGGGAGGGGTGGGCAAGGGGAAAGTGCAACAATGAAGGAATGGAAATCCAAAGTCTCTGTAAACTTTAATTTAAAATTAATAAAAACATATATAAATAAGATTATGGTGGCCATCCAAGAAAAAAAACACAGAAGTGGAAAGATTCATGGGACATCTTTTAAAAAAATAAGGAAGTAGAAGGAAGCAAGATTAGTAAGTTAAATGAAAAAGTCCTAGGGTGTAATAAGGAGAGAAAACGTGATAGCTAGAGCAGTTACAAGAACAGGAAAGGCTAGACCCAGAATTACTCCATGAGTGGGCACTTGGGGCACATTACCTAATGAGGAAGATTAGCTTATCTCTGAGCTCAATTCAAAAGGTAACATCTAGAGGAATGTACCTAAATAGCCTTGCTTAGGCTTTGAGCAGGAACTCAGAGCAGTCCTTCCTGGCCTGAAGGTGAATAAAACATGGAAATAGGAAAATAACACAAAGAGAGGATTAGAAAGAGAGAGAGGGGCTTGGTTTTAAAAAACTACTGCAAATATATTAAAAATAAGTTTCCCCTAGTCATTTCAAGAAGATATCAGTGGTGTTCTATGGCCTATTAAATTGTTGTTGGTTGCCAATATGTCAATTCCAGCTCACCATGACCCTATGTACAACGTATCAAACACTGCCAGGACCTTCACTACTCTCACCATCACTGCTGTGCCTGAGTCCATTCTCCAGCCATTGTGACAATTATCTCACAGAGTTTTCCCCTTGCAGTAACCTATTTTATTGAGCATGATATCTTTCCATGCCCCAAACATACAAAATGAAATCTTGCTCTCTTTAACCTCCAAGAAATCATCTGACTGTACTTCTTCCAAGACCTATTTGCTTGTTCTTTTGACAATCTAGTATTTTCTATATCCTTTACCAATATCAAAATTCAAAGGCATTGATTCTTCTTCACTCTGATATCCATTGTCCAACTTTCACATGCAAATGTAGCCATTGAAAATACAATGGCTTGGGTCAAGTGCACCTTAGCCCTTAAGTCTAATTTTTGCTTTTTAACTTTAAGAGGGTCTTTTGCAACTTATTTGCCAATTGCAATATCAAGAAGGGGGTCCATCAAGGATGTATTCTGTGTCCATGCCTTTTCAATCTGTATGCAGAACAGATCATCTGAGATGCTGGGCTGCACAAGGAGGAATGTGGCATCAGGATTGGTGGAAGAGTCATCAACAACCTGCTTTATGCAGATGACACAACCCTGCTTGTTGAAACTGAGGAGGACCTGAAGCGCTTGCTGCAGAAGGTCAAGGTCTGCAGCCTCCTATATGGATTGAAGCTCAACATCAGGAAAAAGATTCTCACCACTGGGCCAACTGGCAGCATCAGTATGGATGGTGAAGAGACTGAGATAGTTAACAGTTTTAGTTTACTTGGCTCCACAGTCAACACTCTTAGTAACAGAAATCAGGAAATCAAGAGACGATTTGCATTG
>NW_006399822.1:12473322-12481257 GCF_000299155.1 Elephantulus edwardii
TTTAATGAACATTTACAGAGATTTTGGGTTTTCATTCATTCATTGTTGCACTGTTTTCTCCACCCTCCTCCCCAGTTCATTCTTTTTCCCCCCCTCTTGAATGTCTGTTTTAATTGTCCAATTGCCACAGTGCTTGTCAAAGCCAATTCTGATTAATCTCCTTTGTCAGTGTGTCCTTTGTCATTCCCTATCACGCCTCCCTGAGAGAGACTTCACACTGATTCATAAGGAAAAGGGGATGGCGTATTCTCTTAGCTACTTCCTGCTGAAAAGGGATGCCGTCGGTTTCAGGGTGAAGATCTTCTCTCACTCTCTAAAGGGTCCCTTTGGCAGTAGGAAACAGACTATTATGGAGACTGATTTTGGATTTTATATGCACTGTTATCAGTTGTGCTTAGCCATACATGTTCATATCCTTGAAGATGTATCATGGAAGTGTTGCAGCCTAGAAGACACAAATTTAGCTAACAAGTTAAAAGTACATGAGTCAAAAATTAAAAAGCAATAATATTCCAAGTAGAGGTTCCAATAGTGGCATAAATCAAGTTATAGAGGGAAGGTAGTTCTTACAATAAAAGGCCTATTGACTAGCACTTTGTCTATTATAGTATAAAGGTTAGGAACCACAAGATGTAGAGGCTCAGCTATGTCATTTCCTGTTCTTAAGTCTTGGAGCAAATTCCATCTACCACTGGGTTGTTTTACAACTCAGAAGTCTGCATGCAAGTCAGAGGTGAAGTAAGGAAGTGCTTATGAGGTTTTCCATCCATTCCAAAAACTAAGAAATAGTGAGAAGAGTTGGGACCTCAGAAGACGTTTAGGACCAATTAGTAGGCTCTGTGTCCAGGAGAAAACGAATATACTTACCAGTAATGTTAATGCTTACCCACAGCTCTTCTGGGAGGATCTAAATCGTTGAAGCGTCCTCTTTTGTTTCCAGCTGGGAGCTGGGGCCTGTCAGTCCTGTCTGCCACAAGGACCTGATGTGGGCCATCCTTGGCCAAGTGTCCTTCAGATCCACACTTAAAGCAAGTGAGTGGGAGTTTCCTTTCTACTCCCTTGCTTATCTGTGGCTCTCGTCTGTGACACTGTCTACTGAAGTGGCCCAGCTTTCCACAGTGGAAGCAATTCTGACCTCCTTTATTACCTTTGAGTGGCACGGTATATGAGTAGGACTTCCTTTTCCTGGCACAGGCCCTAAACTGGCAGCAATAGCTGCCCCAATAATTTTGGCCATTCTCTGGTCCTTTCTCTTCCCTCTATATCCCAGTTGTTAAAAGAGGGAAAAATTTAAACAAACGTATAATAAATAATTTTAAACATTATAATCTTTTAAGCTTAAAGCTAGAAATATTAACAATATCATCATGTCCAATCCAGAGATACATGTTCCAATGCAGTTCCTATTTACCATAAATGGTTTTGGTAAGAGGAATGTTGTAAATGTGGATAAATTTCCACTATTCCTCCTCCATGCCACGATATAGTGTTATTAGCATGAGCAGTTATAAATCCATTGCCATCCTTAGTCTAACTTAATTATTTTTAAAAAAAATTTAAATTTGTTACTAATTTCAGTAAAAATTTACAGAGGCTTTGGATTTCCATTCATTCATTGTTGCACATTTGTCCCCTCCCAACCCCCCCCACACAGAACACTACCCTCTTGGAGAAGTAAAATAAAAATTCTTTCATTGTTTTACAAACCCTACCCCAGGTCCACTCCACCGTGTAGCCATCACTGTAGACTCCTGTCATGACAGAAATACCTAATCTTGTTCTTACTGAGAATATTGAGCATCTCCACTGTGTCTTTCCACAGATGTAATAGATTTTATTCCTGTGTATTCCATCTGGTAAGGCCCACGTGTATGGCTTCTGTTTGTGTTGTTGAATAAAGATATTGTTGAATTTAAAAAAAAAAGAAGAAGAAGAAAAAAAAGAAAATGTAAAAAAAAGATAAATAAAAAAGAGTACTGAAGAGCAATGACGTCAGGCTGGAGACTAAGGTGTGCCTGATCCAGGCTATAGTCTTCACAATTGCGTGTTATGCATCAGAGAGTTGGACAGTGAATAGGGATGATAGAAGGAGAATTGATGCCTTTGAGCTCTGGTGCTGGAGAATAGTGTGGAATATACCATGGACTGCTAGGAGAAATAGGTTTGTCCTGGAGAAGATGAAGTCAGAATGCTCCTTGGAGTCAAGGATTCTGAAGCTTTGCCTGACATACTTTGGGCATGTTGAAAGGAGGTACTGGTCCTTGGAGAGGGACATGATGTTTGGCACAGTGGAGGGGCGGTGGAGAAAAGGAAGACCTTCAATGAGATGGATCGATTCTGTGACTGGAGTGGTGGGAATGAGTGTGTTTGAGATGGATAGTTTGGCACAGTATAGAATGGTGTTTAGAGCTCTTGTTCATAGGGTTGCTATGAGTCGCAAGCGACTCAAAGGCACATACCAACAACAGCAATGTTTCATTAGAGATCTTCCTCCTCCATTAGATATTTTTTTACTGCTACTTCTGTGGGCATTGGTTGTAAATCCAAGTAAAATTAAATGTTTGACAACTTCGGCCTTTTCTCCATTTATTAAACGTTGTTGTTGCTTGCCTTCAAGTCGAGCATGACTAATAGTGACCCTGTGAAAAAAGGCTTGAAGCCCCTCTACGAGTATTGACATTTCTCAAAGTTCATAGAGTTTCTGGAGGCATGTTTTTAGGAAGTGAATTACATTCCTGCTTCCAAATTTATTATATAGGTAAAGAAAATCTTCTGATACAAAACTCAGGAATTTTTGGATGACACATAATTTGAAATATGGCAGTATACCGAACCTGGTAGGATTGTAAGAAAAAGACTAAACAATAAGGATGATGTTCCTGAGTGTTGAGGTTGAAACCAACTTTGACCTTTAGAGCATCTGTCCATCTCTTCAGCTATGAAAGAGATCCAGTCAGAGATTGGCACTTAAGCTAGAACCTTCAAAGGGCAGAACAACCAGAGTAGAGAGACTAGCTATAATTTAGTCATTAGTAGAGATCATTACCTTGTATGAGGAACTTGCATAACTTAGTGTACACTCTGGGTAGCAAATCAAATAGGAGTAATATGTCTCAAATAAGAATTTCCAATCACATGCTCACTATGATGTCAAAATGTGTTTAAATTTCATAAATTGGAAAATCTGCTGTCAGGGACCTCCAGAATACTGAATAGCAATAATGTCAGTCTTGAGACTAAGGAATACTTAATCCAGTCCATGGTCTTTGGAACTACTTGCTATGCATCGGAGAGCTGAACAATGACCAACAATGACAGGAGAAGAACTGATGTTTTTGAAATATGGTGCTGGAGAAGAGTCTTGAGCATGTCATGGGCCACCAAGAAAACAAATAACTCTATCTTGGAGAGTATGAAACCAAGTCTCTCCTTGGAGGCTCAGATTTTAAAGCTCTATCTCACATACTTCGAGCAAGTGGTTAGGAGAGACTGGTCCTTGGAAAAGGATATCATGCTTGGAAGGGTGGAGGAACAGCACAGGAGAGGAAGATCCCTAATGAGATGGTTGATACAGTAACTGCAACGATGGGGGTTGGTGTGTAGTAATTAATGAGACTGCCTTAGGACAGGACAGGCTTCAGAGCACATAGGGTCACTATGGGTCACAGGTGACTGAATGGCGCATCGCAACAACAAACCTGAACATTCTCAAATGAAAAATTTAATTGAAATAATTCCTTTTTTGCCCTCCTTGGGTGCCTATAATGTTTTCTGGAGCCATACATTTTCAATATGTTGTGGCTGGTTTGGGTGGTATCAGGTGCAATCAAGTCAACTATAGCTACCTATGAACAACAGATCTGAACCTTACCTTATCCTACTGCATCTTTAAAATCTCTACTATTCTTGAGCCTATTTCTATAGTCACTTTTCTTGAGAATCACTTTTTATATTCCAGCATGATGTCTTTTTCCAAGGAATAGCCCCTCTTGACAACATGCTCAAAGTATATGAAATGACGTTTTATCATTCTTACCTTTAAGGAATATCTGGTTGCATTCTGCCCAAGGCTGATTTTTGTTCTTTTACAGTCCATGGGATATTCAGTACTCTTCTGAAACAATGCAACTCAAAGGCATCACTTTTTTTCTTTGGTCTTACTTCTTCATTTCCAACATTTAGCTGCACAGAAAACATTTGAAAGTAGCATGGCTTGCATGAGATACACCTGTATTTTAAACTGATATCCTTGCTCTTTAGAACTTTGGAGAGGTACTTGATAGGAGATTTCCCCAGTATGTCATGTATTTCAATTTCTTGGCTGCTACCAGTAAAGTTTTTTATTGAGGATCCAAGTAAATTTAAATAATTGGCAAATTCAGTCTTTCTTGCACTAATCATTGTGTTGTCTACTGGTCCAGTGGTGAGGATTTTGTTTTCTTGATGTTGAGATATTAAAGGGTGTAGTCTTTAGTCTTTAGTATAAATGCATCATATCTTCTTCACTTTCTTCAAGCAAGGTTGTGTCATCTGTGTAACATATGTTGTTGATGACTCATCCTCCAATTGTGATGCCACAAAACCCAGTTTCATGAATGATTTACTCAGCATACAGATTTAATAGGTATAGAGAAAGAATACAACTCTGATACGCAACTTTAAATATCTAACTAAAATAACTCATACATTTAACTTCATCAAGAACATGAGTTCTCAGGCAAAAATAGAGAAAACTCAAGGAAATAAGGCATCACCCTTATTGATAGTGTAAACAAACAAATAAAACCAACATATACTGAAATTATTAGATTCAAAATATAAAAATAACTTTTTTAGTATTATCAAAGAAATGAAAGCATAATGCAGGCTTAAGGGACAATCAGGGAGAGTAGGAATGATTAAATGTATAAAATTAAACATTTAAATTAAACTAAATTCTGCATGGGTGAATTAAACAGCAGATTAGCTACCACCAAAAAAACTAATTGGTGAAATAAAAAATATGGAGAAATAAATAGAAAACATTTTAAAATATAAAAATAGCAGAGAGAATGAAAAAGTTCTGTCAATTTGCTTTACAGTGTTAACTCGTGGCTGCTGTGATAATGAAAACTGTGACACTGATGTGTCAAATGTGATAATGGTTACCCATGGTGGACCGTGTTTGGTCGAGCTCCCAGATTAAGACAGGCTTGGAAGCAGGAGTGGCACTGGAAACTCTATGAACTTAGAGAAATGATCAAAGTTATACACGTGTTCAGATCTTTCCTTCCTAGGCTCACTATGAGTCGTCTATGACTTAACGGCACTTAACAACAACAACAACTTCAATTAATAGCTATGTTGTTATTGTTGTTCTATACTGTCAAGTCAGTTGAAACCAACTCAGCTGACCCTCCAATGAGTTTTCAGATGCTGTGAATCATGTGGGAGAAGATTGCCCATCTTTTTCCCATGGAGAAACTAGGGGATTCAAATCATGTGCCTTTGGATTGACAGCGCAACTCCTTACCACCAAGCCACCAGAGGTATCCATTAATGTGTTAGGTTCCCTGAAGACAGGCTTACTGAATATTTCCTCCATAACATAAAAGGACTTGGGAGTCATTGAATCAGATTTCTAGCCTGACATTACATCTTCAACAATGCAGCTTTAGACAGTGAACAGAAAAGTGATTGATTCTTCACAGAAGGTGCTGTCTGGTGAGGAGTTGCAGTAGGATGTTTCCCATTTCACTGCAGACTGGACAAGATTATCCCTAGTCACGTTATTATACGTGATCCATGTATCTCTGAAAACAACAATATCAGAGTTCACAAAGACATGTCCTACTCCCTATTTTGGTGAGTAGTGACTGGGAACAGCCATTTAAAGTACAGCTATTGACCTCTCCATCTCTGGATCAAATAAAAAAGAAGGAAAAAATGCATGGAAGTAGTCAAACATTCTAAATTAAAATTAAAATTTTTAATTTGAAATGAAAAAAAGAGAAGGCATAGTCAGATAGATAGATAGATAGATAGATAGATAGATAGATAGATAGATAGATAGATAGTCAGTCCGTCCCTGGTATAATGATAATAGCAATTGTTATACTATAAAGAAAAACAGTTCATTTGTTTGTTTCCATTTCTGCAGATGCTCAGTCCTAAACCTATACAGTATAAATGTTTGTTAGAGCTTCATATATCCACCATCAAAAAAGCTTATTCAATGACAATTAAGCCCTATTAACAATTAACAGGCACTGCCTGTTGAAAAAATATTCCTCTACCTAGCTAAAGAAATGTCTGCCTGTTTAGGATAATCCATACCTGTGGGATGAGAAATGGTGAGTTTCCAAAGAGTGGATGCTTATAGAAAACAATGTTACCTGTTTATTGTTCAAAACTCTGAATCCTCCATTTTAAATTCCAAATACAGAACAATCTAGTTTCCATTAATCACAGAGAAGAAATTCAATCTTATCTCACCCAATTTTGTGAGATTATTGTGTAGCTTATTGAGTTGACAAAGAAAATTAAGGCAGAGGCTGGGAATATATTAAAACATTAAAAGTCCCCAGATCCACACTAAGTAGACCAAGGCTGACAGAACCAGTATGATCTGACTGTCCTTCTTGGGACTCACTCAAAGCTAAACCTACAGGTGTGGTGATGGTTAAAAGGGCAGAAGGACACAGGAGATTAGAAATAATTTATATGACTACCTGTAAAAGGATATTGCTAAAACCATAGCAAAATAAACCCAAGTGCACACTAAGAGCTGTTGGGATTGTAGAAGCCTTCAGTCCATATATCAGTCTGGAAGATAGCTGGTGTGGCCATGCTCAATTGTTATCTTATAGGATGAGAGGAAAGGAAATGAAGGTGGTAAATGTAGACTAGACTTCTGAGGAGCTAGGTCAAGAAAGGAAAGATAAATGAAGGAGTAATAGCAGAAGTGAAAATAAGAACTCTGCTAAAAAAGTCCCGTGACACACTTTGTTACTACTATAAAAAAAACAAAAACAAACAAACAAACAAACAAAAAAACCCAAACACCCAACTACCTCTTTTGTTATTCTTTTTTGAATGTTTACCAAGTGTTGTGAAGGAGTATTGCTCCTCTCTTATCTCCCTCCACAGAAATGAAACCATTAGTGACTACCAGCCATTTTTAAACTTGCAAAATAACTCTGGCATAACATCTTTTTTTTCTTGAGATCTTGACTTCTAGAGCAGTGTATTTTCTAAACTACAGAGTTTTAAAATGACCAACAAGCTCCTCACTTTTCCATCTCTAAGAGAAGAATTAAGAGTATAAAACTGTGGGTTTCAATCCCATTTTTCAAGGAGATGGAAAAGGTAATCTCTGGTGTCATTTGGAATGGAAAGAAGTCCTGAATAAGCAAAGCACTTCTCAAAAATATAAAAAAGGTAGGAGGCATCTCACTCCCTGATTTCAAATCCTACTACACTGCCGTGGTGGTTAAGACAGCATGGTACAGGTACAATGACAGACACATAGATCAATGGAATAGAATTGAGAGCCCAGAAATCAGCCCATCTACATATGGTGAACTGATTTTTGACAAGGAGATGAAATCAGTTAAGTGGGGAAACAACAGCCTTCTTTTTTTTTTTACCAGTTAACTGCAAAGTTTTATTTCAAGAAATTAATGTTACAGGTTTAATCAAAACCAGTCATACCATATAAACGAGTTTAAAAAGAAACTAATATCCGAGGGTCCTCAATTGACATGAGTTATGCACATGTAGGAAATGATACAGCCTTTTTAACAAATGGTGCTGGCAAAATTGGAAAAATATCTGCAGAAGACTCAAGCAAGATCCACACCTCACTCCATATACAAAACAAATTCAAGGTGGATCATGGATCTAGGACTAAAACCAAGGACTATAAACTTCATTAAAGAAAAGCTTGGAAGAATT
>NW_006399822.1:12481947-12509592 GCF_000299155.1 Elephantulus edwardii
CAAAATGGGTGAGCCTGGAGGACATTATGCTGAGTGAAATATCTCAGTCGCAAAAGGACAAATATTGCATGGTGCCACTGCTGTAAAATGGGACTGATATCAGGGTGGGGGTAAGACTGAGAAAAACTGGATAAATTGTGTATACTGCACTGAAACAGATGAGGGATTGAATAATTTAAAATCGATGTATGATAGGGTATTTTGGTTATCACAAGAGTCCACAATTAAGGTTGCATAGTGGAATGTACTTGGGGTGGTAGGAAGGGTGCAGGGGGATTGTGTACCAGGGAGGGAGTCTTTCTTTTACTTTTGAAAGAGAGGAGCAAACTGGGGGGCGGGGGGAGAGGGCTGGGCGGGGACAGAAGTACAGCAATGAATGAATGGAAATCCAAATTCTCTGTAAATGTTCATTAAAATTATTTTTAAAAATTTAAAAAAAAAGAACAAAAAAACCTGTGGGCTTCAGTCTTTAATGCATTTTTGTTGCTCTATGTGTTAAACAGTTCATTTTGAAGGTAACTTTAACTCCTTAGTTTAAATGCTGCCTTGCTGTCAAATGCTGTGAATGATATATCAGGATATCAATCAGTGAGTGGATGACAGAGAGCTGGCACCCTCCTGAGATTGCGTCAACCAGAGTTACAAAACTCCCTGGCACAGAATCTGCCTGTCGGCTTTGCTGAAAAGCATAGCCAAAGAGCCAACCTTGTGTAATTTTGCTGTTCTTTTTTTTCTACAGTGTATTTTTAGTATGGCAGAAACACATTTCCTCATCTATGCTTTATACACTCCTATTCATAAGCCTAGCATTAAGAGTGATCCATTTTATTCCTATATAACAATCACAGTTCTAAAAAAGAATAACTCAAAAAAGTGCTGATCTTTCGATAGCCTCAGAGAACTTTACCAGAGAGGAAGGAAAAGAAGCAAGGTGGGCTCTCTTTCAGGTGAGCTCCCACCATGGTGAAACTTCCAGCAGCCCTGGAACACATCATGTGCCCTTCCCAGGGGGCTCTGTAGCTACAGAGAACTTGGCAGCTGCAAGATCAGAAAGGAACAGAGATAAGGGTGTGAGTTCTCCTTGAGTTCCCTTTTGGTTGTGCCCCTAAGCCTGGGAAATCTTCCCAGTAGCCTTAGAACAAAGGCAGAGCTAAGTTTCCCTCCTGGTGGGCTCCAAAGCCATAGATGTGGGGCCAGAAAGGAAGGATCCAAAACAGGTGAGTTCTTCTCCAGTTCCTTTCCAGTGGGATTCCTGGCAATAATGAACATTCCTGCCAGTTGGAGGACCAGAGAGGAAAGACTAAAGACAGAGAAACTTTGATTTATATTGAGCTCCCCAGCTCCAGCAAACTTTGTCACAGGACTACAGAGGAAGGACCAAAGTCAGGGTAAGTTGCTCTCCTCTTCCCTACTGGGGTGTTAAGCTCCCCCACTGAAGCAAATCTTCCCCTGAGTCCTGGGGCCAGAGAGAAATTCAGGCAAAACAACTTACCCATTCCTCCTCTAGAGCAATGAGTACTCCAAGTTCTCAGATCCAGGACTTTCTAGGGACCGAGACAAGAACAACTTTATCAAAGCAATGACATAGAAGAAGTAGATTACATCATGCCCTACACAAAACCAAAGTAAGATGTTGTTGTTGTTGTTATGTGCCATCGAGTCGCTTGCGACTCAAAGCGACCCTATGTACAACAGCCCTAAACTCTGCTCTGTCCTGTGCCAATCGCACTGTCTCTGACACTCCCAACCCGATTATCCCAGTCACTGAATCAGTCCACCTCATAGAGGGCCACTCCAAAAAAGTGATCAGAAAATTAAGTTAATGGATTTCCTAAAGCCAAAAAATCAATGGCGCTTTCTGATGCAGAATTCAAAAGAACATTATCGAGTATTTTCAATAGGTGAAAGGAAAAAAAATTGAAGAATTGCAATATTCTACAAGCAAAGCCAAGAACTTAAACAAAAAATTCAAGACAATGGAGAGAAGACAAATAAAGCATTATTAAAACAAGAAACAGCAATCCAGAATATTAGGACCAGCATCTGAAAAGCTGTCAAGATTTTGAAGGGACAGATGAGCAGAATTGAAGAAGTGGAGCACAGAATTGGCTAATCGGCTAAATATAAGATAGTGCTTTCGGTACTGATCTGTTATTGTTAGGTGCAGCCCATAGTGATTCTGTGAACATCAGATCTGAACTCTGACCTATCCTGCACCATCCTCACACTTCTTTACACTTTAGAATCCATTGTGTCAATCACCATGTCAATCCATCTGGTCGAGGGTCTTCCTTCACTGACCCTCCACCCTCCTAAGCAACATGCCAGAAGTATGTGAAGCAAAGCCTCATGATCTTTGCCTCCAAAGAGCACTTTGGCTAAACTCTCTTCAAGACATATTTGTTTGTTCTTTTTGCTGTCCATGGGATATTCAGCACTCTTCTCCAACATTATAGCACAAAGGCATCAGTTCTTATTCTGTATCCTTATTCATTGTCCAGTTCTTAGATCCATATAAAGTGATCAGAAAGGCCATGGTCTGAGTCAGATGTATCTTCGTCTTCAAACTGATCCCATTACTGCTCAATAATTTTGAGAGTTTTCTAACTGTATACTTTCCAAATGCAATATATCTCCTGATTTTTTGACTGCTGATACCAAGGGTGTTAGTTGTGAATCCAAGTAAGAGAAAGTTGTTGACAGTTTCAATCTTTTCTCCATCTATCATGGTTCAAAGAGTATTGATGCCTTTGAACTGTGGTGTTGGAGAAGAGTATTGAATATACAATGAGCTGCTAGGAGAACAAACAGGTTCATCCTGGAGAGAGTAAAACCAGGCTGCTCCTTGGAGGCAAGGATTCTGAAGTTTCGTCAGACATACTTTGGACATGTTGCAAGGAGGGACCAGTCCTTGGAGAGGGACATTATGTTTGGGAGCGTGGAGGGACAGCACAAGAGAGGTAGACCCTCAATGAGATGCATTGACCTAGTGACTGGGGTAATGGAGGCCGATGTGTCAGAGAGTAAGATTAGCACAGGATAGAGTAAGGTTCAGAGCTGTTATCTATAGAGTCGCTATGAGTTGCAAGTGACTTAAAGGCACCTAACAACAACATGTTTGTCTGTTTACATGATGACCTCCTGGTTTAAGTATAAATTTCACATGAACACAAGTGCTCTGAGATTCCAATTCTTCTCATTGTTAGCTTTAACTTTTTTGTTATTAATATCAATGAACAGTTACAGAGATTTTGGATTTCCATTCATTCACTTTTTATGACAGTTTAATGCCTCTGCATGGTCAATAAAGCATAAATAAGAATTCTGGTATTCTTTACTTTCAACCATGATCCATCTGACATCAGCAATGATATCCCTGGTGCCACAGCCTCTACTAAATGCTGCTTAAACTTCTGGCATTTCTACTGTTTTTGATTGATCTTCCACAGTATTTTGTTTCCATGTGACAGTAATCATATGTTTTCAACATAAAAAAAGTTGGGTCACTTTTCTTGAGAATGGGAACAAATGTGGACTTCTTCCAATCTGTTGGCCAGAGAGATGTCCCCCAAATTTCCTGCCATAGACTAGCATCCAGGGCTGCATCTGTTAATTGAAATAAGTCAGTTTCCTATCATTTTCTGGGGCTTTATTTTTTGACGATGCCATCAAAGTAGCTTCCATTTTCTCCTTAATTACCATTGGCTTATGGTCATATGTTACTTCCTGAAAATTTTCAGTGCCAGTTAGTTCTTTTTTCGTACAATGATACTGTGTATTCTCTCTCTTTTTTTTAAAATGTTTTCTCGGTCATTCAATATATTGCCCATGTTGCTGTTTTTATGTTGAGCCACCTGTGACTCATAGTGACTCCATGTACAACTGCTCTGAACCCTGCTCTACCCTGAGCCAATTTCCTTGTCTCTGACACACCTACCCCTATTGCCCCAGTCACACTGAGTCAGTTCATCTCATCCAGGGCCTTCCTCTCTTTTGCTGTCCCTCCACCCTTCCAAACATGATGTCCTTCTCCAAGAATTGATCTCTTCTTACAACATGTCCAAAGTATGTCAAAGTTTCAAAATCCTTGCCTCCAAGGAGCAACTTGGTTTCACCTTCTCTTGGGCAGATCTATTTGTTCTCTTATCAGATCGTGGTATATTCAATGCTCTTCTCCAGAACCACAATTCAAAGCATCGATTCTGCCTCTGTCATCCTTAGTCATTGTCCAGTTTTCTGATGCATAACAAGTAATTGGAAAGAGCATGGCCTGGATCAGGTGCACCTTAGTATCTAGACTAATGTTACTGCTCTTCAGCACTGTGGAGTGGTCCCTGACAGCAGATATTCCCAGTGCAATTTTTCTTTTGATTTCCTGGTTGCTGATACCAAGAGTGTTGATTGTGGAGCCAAGCACGCTGATGTTTCAATATTCTGACTCATGGCTTAAATTTTTCAATTCTTTTAGCTTTATAAATGCAGACTGAGTTCTTCACTTTTTATTTTACAAGTACAGCCCTCTGCACATTTCATTATACTTTCTTTGACTTCTCAAGCTGCCCTTTGAATTCTTCTGTTCAGCCCTTTTACTTCAACATTTCCCTCCTTTGTTTTGGCTTATTGATGCTCTAGTGCACTTTTTTTAGTCTCTTCTGACACCTATTTCAGTTTTTTCCTTCTCCTCTGTCTTTGTAATGACCTTTTGCTTTCTTCCACAACTCATCTGGTCTTCAATCATCGGTGTTTATTGCTTCAAACCTTTTCTTAAGATGAGTTTGATAGTCAGATGGAATAGATTCAAGATCATATTTTGTTTCTTATGGACTTATTTTAATTTTCTGTGGCCTGAATTTGAATTTACACATGAGTAATTGATGGTATGACCCACAGTCTGTCCCTGGCCTAGTTTTTACTGCTGATACCGAGCTTCGCTTCTCCAACTAACTATTGAGTTTCTACATCTAGAGTCAAAGAAGAAGAAATTAAATTTTTT
Organism: Elephantulus edwardii; assembly: GCF_000299155.1. Lineage (NCBI taxonomy): Eukaryota > Metazoa > Chordata > Mammalia > Macroscelidea > Macroscelididae > Elephantulus > Elephantulus edwardii. The sequence goes on from NW_006399822.1 coordinate 12,486,941, forward strand.
TACCAAATGTAGCAGTCTGAAACTGACCATACATGCAATTATGATGCATTAATGATAACTGGTGACTGAAATGTAAAAGTTGCAGTGAGGAAGAAACAGTAGTTGGAAAATATGGGCTCTCTGAGAAAAATGAGGCTAGAAATAGAATGATTGAGTTTTGTATTTTCAGTGACTTATTCATTGCAAACTCCTTTGTTTAAATGACAGAAACAGTGACTTTACACATGACCCTCACCTGATGGACTGTATATGAATCAGTACTGATCTACTAGCGCAAAAAGCAAAGGAAAAATCAAAAAGGAAGGAGAATGAAGAAAGCCTAGGAATAATGTGGGAAACCATCAAGAGGAATAACATGCATGTAATTGGAGTTCCAAAATAGGAAGAAGGGGGAAAAAGACACTAAAAAAGTAGAAGAGTTACTAGAAGAAAACTTTCCAGGTATCATGAAGAATGAGTGAATATACATACAAACTGAGTGAACCCTATATAGTATAGACTCCAAAAGAAAAATGCCAGGGCATATCATAGTCAGATTTACCAGAATAAAAGGCAAGGAGATATCTGAAAGAGCTTTGGAAAAACAGAATAAACTGTAATGGAGAGCAATAAGAATTAGATTAAGTTCCGAGTTTTCAGAAGAAACTGTGGAAAAATACCATTTGACCCAGCTATCCTACTGCTGTTTTTGGCACTTAACAACAGTAACACCAACATAGAGAGAGATCAGTTGGCCTAGTGGACCGAAAGTGATGCTACCAAGCCAAAGATGGATGACTTCTAATCTGTGGCCATCAGCCCTGTTGTTTATTGTTTTTGTTCAAACATTCTTCTAAGTCATATAGCCCTGGTGTGTCCACTTGCTGTACAGAAGTAATTTGTAGTTGCTGTGAAGCTGAACACTGTGTCACTGATGTGTCAAATGTGTTAATGGTTACCCATGGTGGACAGTGTTTGGTGGAGCTTCCCAATTAAAACAAGCTTGGAAGTGGTATCCACTTCCATAATAGCTTGCCTCCTGAAACCCTATGGAATTTGGAGAAAGGATGAAAGTCACACAAGGGTTGAAGACTTTCTTTCATAGGGTCGCTATGAGTTGCATGTGATTTGAAGGCACTTAACAACAACAACAACAACATCCTACTACTGGGAATATATCCTAAAGAAACTAGAGCCACAACTCAAACAGATATATATATATATATACCCATGTTTATTGCTGCATTATTCACAATACGGAAGAGAAGGAAGCAGTCCAATTAGCTATCAACAACTGAATGGATTGAAAAACGGGTGTATTCCCATGATTATTATGCAGCATTGAAAAGAAATGATTTTGTAAAACAGTACACAACACCGGTGAGCCTGGAAGACATTATGCTGCGTGAAGAATCTCAGTCACAAAAGGACAAATACTGCATAACACCACTGTTACAAAATAGGGCTAACATGGGAGGGACTGGGGCGGGGAATATTAAAAGAGTGGATAGACAATGAGTACTGCATTGGAACAGATGAAGAGAAGAACTGTTTGAAAGGAATGTATAATCAATCAGGCATTTTATGTATGACAACAATCTGAAACATGAGGTGCATTGCAAAGAAGCCTGGGGGAGGGAAAAGGAAGGAAAAACAAAGAAAATATGAAACAATGAATGAATGAAAACTCAACCTTTCTGTAAACTTTTGTTAAAAATCACAACAATAAAAAAATTTTCATGTACAAAAAAAATTCATCTTTCTATACTTCCAAAGAACCAGATGCAATGCACACAATAAACAATCAGTGAAATGAAAACTGTTTTTGTAAAATAAAACTTAGTCTTAAAAATCTCAACATATTTTTGTGAATCTCCAATTTGAAGAGAGTGCTGTTCTTTGCAATCAAAATGAATCCAGACAAACTCATGAAACTGGCTGTATTTTTATTAATTAGACAAAAATCTACTCTTGTAGCATCTAGCTCACAAATGAGATCATTTTAATCAGTGGAGAGAGTATAGTTTGGAGAACAGGCTCCAGGTGGGGTTTGCTAACTAGGACATTTGCTTATTTTTTGTCTTAATTGTGATTCTGCTTTTTGATAGGATGATTATAATCCTTGGTTTTCTGTTTTCTTGCCCATGACTTATCTCCACCATTTAAGATCTCTCACCTGGCATGCTCAATCAAGTAAGAGTTGATTTAGTAATCAACTAAAAGTCAGCATGGCTACCTTTGTGTGATGCAAGAGGCTGTAGACCTTGTTATTCCTTATGTCTTGCTTATAACATTAAGGAGACCTATAGTGAATCAATCCAGATAGCTACATGTGCTGGAGAATGAAAGTCAGAAGAAGGACATGCCAACTGTGATTCTCTATGCAAGGGCTTTGCCAGACAGGCACCTGTGCTCTTCATTTCAGTTCTTCTTCACTCACTCATTGCACTTGAGTTGCAGCAGACCCCTTGTTTAGCCTCCAGCAGATTTTCAGAGGCTGGTAGATCAAATAAGATGAGATTGCCCATCTTTATCCAAGATTATGGGGTTTTTTAGTTTATAAACATCATCCAAACATGACATTAATAGGTCAATAAAAAGGTATAAAACTGGGATTGCTCGAGCAACCCCTTTACCAATACCTTGGAATCTTGAATAGATTCCAACTCATGGTAACATCATTTGTTTCAGGGTTAAAATGTGCTCCACGAGGTTTTCAGTGGCTGCAATCTTCCAGAAGTCATTTACTTGAGTTTTCTTTTATGACGCATCTGGGTGTATTCAAACTGGCAACTTTTTTATTAGTTGTGGAAAACTTAACTGTGGGTGTCACACAGAGACTGCTAACTACAACTTAACCCACTACCTCTGGGTCTATTCCAGCTCATAGCCACCTTCCATCTGTTTTCCAAGACTGTAAACCTTTACAAATGGAAACTGCCAATTTTTCTTCCAAGATATAATTAGTAGATTCAGATTGCTGAAAATTTCATTAGCAGCTCAGTGTGTTACACTTTAGGCCCCTAGGAAGTGATCAAAGACAGACTGAAATATGAGCAGATAATATTCCTGATAAAGCACCTCTGTTAAGAATACATAAATAATTTCTCAATCCACTTGTATGTGGTTGGACATTTGGGCTGTTTCCATGTTCTTGGAATGGATTGAGAAATTATGGTACATTCACACAATGGAATACTATGCGGCCCACAGGAGTAATAACTATGTAAACTATTACCTAACTTGGGAGGGACTGGAGAGCATTATGCTGAGTGGACTGACTCAGTCACATAAGGATAATATTGTATAAAACTGTTATTGTAGAATGAGTATAAGGATCCAGGAGGTGTGGGAGAGGCTGGAAGCAGAGGGATGTGGATATATAGGGGGAAGGGAGGATTGGGTTGTACAGTTTGATGGGTGGGGGTTGAGGGACATTGAAAGAATTTGTTCAAATTTGTATTTGAATTTTGTAAATAAACTAGTAGAAAAATTAAAAAAAATGAATATATAAATAACTCTTACAAGAGAGTAATATGATTAATCCATCACAGTAAACAAAATATCTTCAAAGACATTTCACCAATGAAAATATTTGCTTATTAAATAAATGACCTAAACCCACTACCCTTGAGTCAATTTCCTTATAGTAAATTTATAGAATAGAATTACGTATAGGGTTTTTCAATGCCATGAACCTTTAGAAACACAGACCACCACATCTTTCTTCCACAGGACAACTGGCAATTTCCAACTACCAGCCTTTCAGTCAGAATTCTACTGCTTTTACTACAGGAGTGAAGTTCTGGAAAAAGCACAACTACATCTCCTTGAATTGCTAATAAGCACATGAGAAGAAACTCAGCATCTTTAGTAATTAGAGAAATGCAAATTTAAACCATACACCCACTAGAATGGCTGTTATCAAGAAAACTGACACTACCAGATGTTGGGACGAATGTGAATGTGAAGAAACTAGAACTGTTTTTCCTTTCTAGTATAAAATGGCACAGCCACTTTGCAGTTTTAAAAAAGTTAAATAAACTTGTTAATGTATGACCCAGCACTTCCATTCCCAAGCCTCAGAAACCCCAGGAAGCATGGCAATGGGTTAGAGTCAGCTCAATTGCAGTTGGTTGGGTTATGTTTTTATAATTTACCATGTATAATTGAGATTGTTCACAGCTTTAGTTTGCTTGGCTCCACAGTCAACACTCTTGGCACCAGAAGCCAGGAAATTAAAAGGTGTATTGCCATGGGAAAGTCTGCTGTTAGGGACCTCTCCAAAGTACTGACGAGCAATGGTGTCTCTCTGGAAACTAAGGTGCATCTGATACAGGTCATGGTCTTTGCAATCACTTGTTATGCATCAGAGAGTTGGACAATGACCAAGGAGGATAGAAGGAGAATTGATGTCTTTGAGCTGTGGTGCTGGGGAAGAGTATTGAGGAAATGGACTCTAGGAAAACATAGACTGCTAGGAAAACAAACAGATTCATCCTGGAAAGGGTTAAACTGGCGGCTCCTTGGAGGCAAGGATTCTGAGACTCCATCTAACATATTTTGGACATGTTGTAAGGAGACACCGGTTCTTGGAGAGGGACATCATGCTTGGGAGGGTGGAGGGACAGCACAGAAGGGGAAGACCCTCTTTGAGGTGGATTGATTCAGTGACTGGGGTAATCATTATGGGAGTGTCAGAGACTGCGATTGGCACAAGACAGAGCAGAGTTTAGGGCTGTCTTACATACGGTTGATATGAGCCACAAGCGACTCAACAGCACATAATAACAACCACCACCACTATGTATAATCAGTTACCACTTAGGTTTCTAGCCTTCTGTATAATGTATGATATGCCAAAACCATATATGTGTCAGTTTGAACTTATGGTGGTCCCACGTATTTCAGAGTAAAACTGCCCTTCTTAAGTTTTCACTGGCTATCAGCTTTCAGAAGTAGTTCATGAAACTTTGTTTTTAGAGGCACTGCTTGGTAAACTCAAAACAGTAGCTTTTCAGTTAGTAGCTAATTGCTAAATTGTTTGTGACACCTGTTGTAATATACCATTGAGTCGACTGCAACTCATAACAACTCAGGGAACAACAGCTCTGAACCCTGATCTCTCTTGAGCCAATTTTATTGTCTCTAATATAACTACCCCCATTACCTCAGTCACTGAGTCAATCCATCTCATTCAGGCTTTCTCTCTTATTCTGTCCCTGAACCCTTTCAAGAATAATGTCCTCTCCAAACACTGATCTGTCCTTACAACAAGCCCAAAGTATGTCAGATGGAGCTTCAAAATCTTTGCTTCCAAGGAGAATTCTAGTTTCACCCTCTCCAGGTCCGTTTGTTCTCCTAGCAGTCCACAGTACATTTAATTCTCCACCACCATATTTCAAAAGCATCAATTCTTATTCTGTCATCCTTAGTCATTGTCCAATTTTCTGATGCATAGCAAGTTGTGAAGATCATGGCCTGGATCAGGCACACCTTAGTCTCTAGACTAACAGCATTGCTTTTCAGAACTCTGGACAGGTCTCTGACAGCAGAATTTCCCAGTGCAATTCATCTTTTGATATCCTGGCCACTGGTACCAAGAGTGTTGATGATGGAGTCAAGTAAACTGAAGCTGTTAATAATCTCAATCTTTTCACCATCTATCATGATGTTGCCAATTGACCCAGTGGTGAGACTCTTTTTTTTTTCTTTGATACTGAGCTTACCTTCTGTAGCAAATGCCTCAGATTTTCCTCAGTTTCAAAACGCAAGATTGTACCATCTGCATAAGGCAAGTTGTTGAGTCTTCCTCCAATCCAGATTCCACATTCTTCCTCATAGATCCCAGTATCCTTTATAACATTATGCATATAGGTTGAAAAGTTATGGAGATAGGATACATCCCTGGTGTATGCCTTTCCTGATTTTGAACCATGCAGTGTTTCCTTGCTCTGTTCTGACAATTGCCTCCTGGTCCAAGCACAGGTTTCACATAAGCACAAATAATCTGGGATTCCCATTCTTCTCAGAGTTAGGTACAGTTTGTTGTGATCTACACAGTCAAATGCTTTTGCATGGTCAATGAAATACAGATAGACGTTCCTCTGGTACTCTGTGCTTTCAGCTAAGATCCATCTAACACTGGCTATAATGTCCCTAGTGCCATAGCTTATTCTAAACTCAGCCTGCACATCTGTCAGTTGATGTGCTGTTCCAGTCATTTTTGGATAATTTTCCAGCAGCATCTTGTTTGCATATGATATTAATGATAATTGTTCCATAATTCCACAGAATCAGGTCACTTTTTTGGAGAATGGGAATAAACATAGATCTCTTCCAGTCAGTTAGCTGGGTTATTGTCCTCCAGATTTCTTGGTAAAACTTGGTTAGTGTGTTCAGGGCATCATCTGTTTGTTGAAATATGTCAGTTGGTATGCTATCAATTCCTGCGGAATTGTTTTTTGCCCATTGTTTCAGAGAAGCTTGAATTTCCTCCTTCATCACTATAGGCTCTTGATCATATGTTGTTTCATGAAATTCTTCTGTGTCAGTCAATTCTTTTTGGTATAGTGACTCTGTACTCCTTCCATCTTCTTTTAAAGCTTCCTTGGCCATTCAGCATTCTGCCCACAGCATCCTTAAATATTGCACCTTGAGGCTTGAATATCTTCCTCAGTTCCTTCAGCTTAAGAAATTATTAGCAATTTGTCCCTTTTGAATTTCCAACTCTAGCTCCTTGCACATTTCATTATAATATTTTGCTTTGTCTTTCTGTGCTGCCTTTGAAATCTTCTGCTCTGCTCCTTTACATCTTGATTTCTTTCCTTTGCTTTGGCTTTTCAACAATCTAGTGAAATATTCAGTCTCTTCTGATATCCATTTTGGTCTTTTGTTCTTCCTCTGTCTTTGTAATGACCTTTTGCATTTTTCATGGTTGATATTCTTGATATCTTCCCACAGCTCATCGGGTCTTCGCTTATTAGTATTCAAGGCCTCAAACTCGTTTCTAAGATGTCCTTAAATTCAGGAGGGTTAGATTCTTGTGGATTTATTTTATTTTATTTAGCTTCTGTTTGAACTTCCATATAAGTAGTTGATGATCTGATCCACAATCAGCAACTGGCCTAGTTTTCACAGCTGATATTGAGCTTCTCAAACAATTCTTCTCACATATGTAATCAGTCCATTTTCTGTGTATGCCATCAGGTAAGGTCCATGTGTATAGTCACTATTTGTGTTTCTTATAAAAGGTATTTTCAATGAATAAATCATGGATTGTATACAATTCTGTCATTCTTTCTCCAGCCTCATTGTAGTCACCAAGTCTGTTTCCCAACTACTGATCTTTCTTCCTTGTTCTCAACTTTTGCATTACAGTCTCCCATTATTGCTTATGTATCTTGGTTGCATATTTGATTGAATTTTTTTATTGCAATGGTTAGTATACATCCTCTATTTCCTCCTCTGGTTGTTGGTCTATAAATATGAATGATAGTGATATTAACAGTTCTTCCTTGTATGCATATGGATATTATACTATAACTCACAACATTGTATTTCAAGATACATCTAGAAATGCTCTTTTTAGCTATGAAAGCAACCCCATTTTTTTCACCTTTACATTTACATCATAGTATACTTTATGATTGTCTGATTCAAAATATCCCATGTCAATCCATTTCATTTTGCCAGTGCCTGGCATTTTAGTATTTATATGTTCCATGTGTTGTTGTCATGTGCCATTCAGTAGAACCAATGCATAGATGACCATTTAGTGGGTTTTCAGAGGCAGTAAAGCTTATGGGAGGATATCGTCCATCCTTCTCCTGCATAACAGATAGTAGAGTCAAACTACTTGCCTTTGGGATTCCAGTGCAGCTTCTTACTACCGGGTTACCAAAGCTCCATTTATAGTATATAGAGTGGACAGGAGAAGGATGGAGAATCTCTCCCATTCAAGTTAACTGCCTATGAAAACTCGCCAGAAGGTCAGCTGTGGGTCAGTTCCAACTCCATGGCACTCAACAACAACAGAATGTGTTTAATCACGTTACTATTGTTAACTTTTCATTATTATTTCTAGTCTTTTACCAGAGTGTTCCTTAGAGGCAAAGATGATAAAACTTTGCCTCACATACTTTAGGCATATTGCTAGAAGGGGCTATTCCTTGGAGAGAGATTCTGGTGCTTGGAAAAGTAGAGAGTCGGCAACGGAGAGGAAGACCCTCAAGCAGGTAGATTGACACAGTGACTGCCACAATGGGCTGTAGTGTGTCAGGAAATGTGAGGATGGCACAGGATAGGACAGGGTTCAGATCTATTGTTCATAGGGTCACTGTGCATAGTACTTGCCTTGATGGCACCTAACAACAACAATCTCAACAATAAATAATGCTAAAATTATTGTTTTGTATACTTATATCTTCGTTAAAGTGGCTTATTACCAACTCTGTGTAAATTCATAAAATTAGACTGACTTAGTCAAGGAGAGAGTGTTGATAGCTTAGTGGGAAGGAGTTGTGCTGCTAACCTGAAGGCACATGGTTCTAATCCACCAATTGCTCCACAAGACTAAGATGGTTAGTGTCATTCCATGGAGCTCTAGGTCCTTTCCAACTTGATGATACTGAAGAATAATAACTTATACAAAGAATGATATTACTTCCTACTGTATGGAATAAATTTCCATAAATTTAGCAACTTAAAACAACATAAAGTTTCCATGGACCAGGGCTGTGCTGTTTTCTCTGCTCAGGCTTTGCTCATAATGGTGAACACTCAGGGCCAGCCCAAAGCATGTTTTCAGGATCAGGTGAGTGGAGGCTCAGAATCCAACTCAGACTCACTAATATTGGTAGAATTCTGTCTGGTGATTGTAGGACTAAATCTTGCAGCTCCTTAACATGCTCTGCTCTTCTCCACCACACAGCCCTTCTCGAGCGTCAACAAGAGAGCATCTAGTGTTACTTCTCATCTTTTATCTCTAGGTCCTCTTCTAAAGGATTCATCTGATTAACTCAGAGTAAAGATGATCTCCTTTTTTCTTAACTCAAACTCTGGGGCCTAAATGGCATATGCAAAATCCCTTCACCTTTATTATAGATAGTAACAACTCATAGGAATGGCATCTCATCATAGCCATAGGTTCTACCCACATTCCAGAGGAGTAACATTTAGGGAGTTCAAATCCAGGAACTCTGGTGGCACGGTCCATAGGAATTGTGCCGCTAACCAGAAGGCTGTGTGCCTCTCTGGAAGTTCTATCTACAAGCAGATTATTAGGAGAAAGGAGAGTAATCACCACCTGTGAGATTTACAGCCTCCAAGAACCCACTAGAAGGTAAGCTATGAGTAGTTTTCAACTCAACAACAATGAGTTTGTTGAATTACTCTAAGGGAAAGGAAATTGAGAGCCACCTCAGAGTTTTGTCTACCACAAAGAATTTGCCATTTTTTTAAATTTTTTACTAGTTATTTACAAAATTTGAATAGTTTTTAAGAACAAATTCTTTCAATATCTCTCACCCCCTCCCATCAAATTGTACAATTTGATGGTTATTCTCCCCTCCCCCTGTACATCCTCATCCTTCTTCTTCTACCCTCTCCTACCCCTCTTGGATCCTTATACTCATTCTACAGTAATGGTTTTATAGGGTAAAAAGGGAAGCCACAGACTGGGAAAAAGTATTTGGTAATGACATTTCAGATAAGGGACTTATAGCTAGAATTTATAAAATACTTCAGCACCACAGCAAGATAAAGACAAATAATCCAATTGAAAAATGGGCACAGGAGATGAACAGACACTTAACCAAAGAAGACATTCATTCAGATGGCCAACAAGCACATGAAGAAATGTTCTAAATCCCTAGCTCTAAGAGAGATGCAAATCAAAACAACTATGAGATATCATCTCACCCCAGTAGGAACAGCAAAATTTAACAGAACAGCAAGCAACACATGCTGGTAAGGTTGTGGAGAAACTTATTCACTGTTGGTGGAAGTGTACAATGGTTCAACCACTATGGAAGGCAGTATGGCACTTTCTCAAAAAGTTGCAAATACAAATACCATTTGACCCAGCAATTCCATTATTGGGAATATACCCCAAAGAAACCATAACTGCCATTCAAGCAAATATATGCACAACCATGTTTATTGCAGCTTTGTCACAATAGCAAAGAGTTGGAAACAACCTAAGTGCCCATCAACAAATGAATGGATAGAGAAGCTGTGGTATATTCACACAATGCAACACTGCACTACATTAAGAAGCAAGGAACTCATGAAACATTATACAAAATGGGTGACGCTGGAGGACATTATGCTGGGTGAAATATCTCAGTCACAAAAGGACAAATACTGCATAGTGCCACTGTTGTAAAATAGGACTGACATCAGGGTTAGGGGGAGACTGAGAAAGATGGGATAAATAATGTATACTGCATTGAAACAGATGAGGGAGAAACTGTTTAAAAGGGATATGTGATTATGTAATATTGTCATGACAGGAGTCCAGAATGAAGGCTGTATAGTGGAGTGAACCTGGGGGGGAGAGATTGTAAAACAATGAACGAATTTTACTTTTCAAAGAGAAGAGTGAACTGGCAGGGGTGGGGGGACATGGTGAAAAGTGCAACAGTAAATGAATGGAAATCCAATATCTCTGTAAAGTTTCATTAAAATTAATAATAATAATAATAAAGTAAAAATAGTTTTATACAGTTTTCCTTGTAGGAATAAGTTCACTCAGCATAATGCTTTCCAGAATTTACCATTTTTTAAAAGATTATTATTCAAATTGCTAAGGAATAACAATAGGAGGTCCTGGATAGAATGAGGGAGGAACACAGCCAACCATTCAAGATCAAAAGGGCCGCTTTGAGTAAGGATAAAACTCATATATAGGAAAAGATGGGGGAATAAGAGGATGAATGGACACAGAAAAACCGATTTACCCCATAATGTTCTATCCAATAGCAAATATCAAATAAATAAATTTAGAAAGTCTGAAAGTATTTGTATACCTTAACCAGAGTCTGTAATGATAATTTTTGCTACTAACTATAATAAGTTTCTGTTATAATGATCTCTATCACTTGCCTAGTGGCAAGAAGCTGTGCTGCAATACCAAAGGTACATGGTTCAAGGCCACTAGCTGCTCCATAGGAGAAAGATGGGTAACCTCCCTTGCAATTTACCTCCATCTGAAAACCTGTTGAAGGGTCCACTCCAGGGTTAGTTCTGATTACACACTACACAACATCAACATAATCACTATAATAAGAGATTTATGTTAACAGACCAAGAAATTGAGGGTTAGATATTAACCCACTTGCCTAAAGCAACTTTATTTTTCAAAAGATTACTTTTTCAGTAATCTTTATAGAGAAGCTGGGACCTATTTGACTGGACATAAAGAAGACTACAACAGTTTGAAGAGTAAATAGAATGCAAGGTAATGAAGCCAGAAACAAGCAAAATACAAGCCCAGCATTGTCAAGTTTATTTTGATTTATGGCACTTTCCTAATGGATTCGGGAGGTTATTAAATCTTCATGAAATTCCATCAATTCCTAGGGCCTTGTTTCTTGCCAAGTACTTCAGAGCATCTTGAACTTTCTCCTTCATCACCATTGCTTCTTGATCATATATGGTTTCATTAAATTCTTCTGTGTCAATTCTTTTTAGTACAGTGATTATGTACTCCTTCCATCTTCTTTTGATACTTCCTTCCTGGATCATTCAATATTCTGCCATAGCATCTTTCAGTATTGTAACTCAAGGCTCAAATTTGTTCTTTAGCTCCTTCAGCTTGAGAACTGCCAAACACTTTCTTCCCTTTTGGTTTTCTGATTCTAGCTCTTTGCACGTTAGTTTAACTCTTTGCTTTGTCTTCCCAAGCTGCCCTTTGAAATCTTCTGTTCAGCTCTTTGACTTGTTGATTGCTTCCTTTTGCTTTGGCTTCTCAGCACTCTAGTGCAATATTCAGAGTCTCTTCTGGCATCCATTTTGGTCTTTTCTTCTTCCTCTGTCTTTGTAATGACTTCTTGAATTATTTGTGGACTATATTCTTGAAACCCTCCCAAGTTTGTCTGGTCTTCATTTATTAGTGTTCAAAAACCACAAACCCGTTCTTGAAATAATTTAATTCAGATGAGATAGTCTCAGTTTGAACTTGTACATAAGTAGTTGATGATCTGTTCTACAGTCAGAACCTGCCCTACTTTTCATAATTGGTTTTGAGATTCTCCAGTTCTTTCCACAGCTGTAATCAACCTGATTCCTGTATAGTCCATCAAGTAAGGTCCATGTGTATAGTCACTGTATTTTTTCTAAAAAGTGTCTGCAATGAATAAGCCATTAATTATACAAAATTCAATCATTCTATCTCCAGCCTAATTTCTGTTACCAACTCCATATTTTCTGACCACTGATCCTTCTTCTCTATTCCCAGCCTTTGCATTATAGTCACCAGTCATTATTCACAAATCTTGGTTGTATATTTAATCAGTTTCCAACTGGAAAATTTAGTAGAAATCTTCCATTTCCTTCTCTTTGGCTCTGATCATTAGTGCATAAATTTCAATGATAGTGGTATTGGCAGGTCTTCCTTGTAAGTATATGGATAGTATCCGGTCACTAACAACATCATATTTCAGAATATATCTAGAAATGGTCATTTTTACTATGAATATGACCTCATTTTCCTTACTTTTTCATTTCTGGCATAGTAGATCATATGATTGTCTGATTCGAAATTGCCTGTGCTAAATCTCAGCTCGCTAATGCCTAGTATGTCAATATTTATGCATTCCATTTCTTCTTTAATAGTGTCCAATATTCCTACACTCATACTTCTCACATTCCACATTCCATTCACTAGTATTTGTTTGCAACTGTACCTCCTCGTTTGTGTTTTCCAATTAGAGGGCTCAGCCTCCTGTACCATTTCTACTAGTCCAAGTGTGCTGTATCGTTCACAGAATTTTCGGAGGCCTGTCATTTCAGGAGTGAATGGTCAGTCCTTCTTCCTAGGCTGTCTGAATTTTGATCTCAGCTTTAGTACAATATCTGACAGACAGGAATTTTACCCAAAAAGAGCAACAACTGACATATTTCAAAAACAGATGCAGCCCTGAACATGCTCACAAGGTTGTGTCACAAAACCCGGAGGACAGCTAACTGACCTACTGACTGGAAGATATTGATATTTATTCCCATTCAAAAAAAAAGGATATAACAGGCTGTGGAAATTCTCAAACAGTATAATTAGTAGAACATACAAGCAAAATCCTGCTGCAGATTGACAGAAAACTATCAGAAAAGCAAGCTGTATTCAGAAGAGACTGTGGCACTAGGGATATCATCACCAATGTCAAACATATCAGGCTGAAAGAAAAGAGTACCAAAATAATGTCTATTTGTGTTTTATTGACTATGCAAAGCATTTGACTGAATAGACCACAACAAATTGTGACCGACCTTGAGAAGAATGAGAATCCCAGAATACATAATTGTGCTCATGTGAATCCTATCATTGAACCAGGAGGTAGTCATCAGAACAGAGAAAGAAACACTGCATGGTTAAAAATCAAGAAAGGAGTGCCTCAGGAATCAAAATCAAGAAAGGATGCATCTTTTCTCCATACCTTTTCAATCTATATATGGAACAGATAATTCGGGAAGCTGAACTTTATGAGGAAGAATGTGGCATCAGGATTGGAGGAAGACTCATCAACAACCTACTTTATACAGATGACCCAACCTTACTTGTCAAAACTGAAGAGGACCCAGGGAATTTGCTACAGATGGTCAAGAACTGCAGTTTTCAATATATATTACAAGTTAACATCAATAAAACAAAGATTCTCAACACTAAGCCAATTGGCAGCATCATGATAGATGGAGAATATAATGAGACTGTTAACAATTTCATCTTGCTTAGATCCACAGTGACCACTCTTTTATTTTCTTCACAATGAACACTCTTGGCACAAGCAATCAGGAAATCAAAAGATGAATATTGGGTTGGTTTGCTGTCAGGGTGACAGTGTTTAGAGTGCTAAAGAACAACAATGTCAGTCTAAGCGTACCTGATCCATACTATGGACTTCTCCACTACTTGCTATACACCAGAGAAGTGGACAATGACTAAGGATGACAGAAGAATATGTGCATCAATCTATGAACCTAAGAATATCTATGAATTTTGGTATTGGAGAAGAGTACTGAGCATACAATGGACTGCCAGGAGAACAAACAGGATTGTCCTAGAGAGGGTAAAACCAGGTAGCTCCTTGGAGGCAAGAGTTTTAAAACTCCATCTCATATATATTGGACATGTTGCCAGGAGAGGCCAGTCCTTGGAGAAGGACATCCTGTTTGGAAGGGTGGAGGGTCATTACAGTAGAGGAAGACCATAATAAGATGGATTGACACAGTGAATGTAGTTATGGGGGACAGGTGTGTTGGAGACTGAGATTAGTTCAGGATAGAACAGGCTTCAGAGCTATTGTTCATAGGGTAACCAGGAGTCATAATCACCTCAATGACATAAAACAACAACAAATCTTCATGGGAGCAGATTGCCCCATCTTCCTCCTACAAAGTGACTGGTTAATTCAAACCACTGTCCTCTCTGTCAAGAGCCCAACATGTAACCCATCCTGGCACCAGTGGAGGCAGAAAGGGCAGATTTATTATTTGTACTGTTTCTTGGTCCCAAAAAACTATCCTGCATTCTCAGTTTATTACAGTGATCTTGGTGAAACAGCTCTGCTTATTTTTATTCTTTATATCCTAGGATTTGAGGCACAAAGTGACTATGATACTATTAATATATTATTTTATCCTTCTGATGTTGGTCCATTGGCCCTAGACAACGTTTGAACTTACCTTAATCCTCTATTTCCTTAGGATGAGTTCTTTGCTAGGATTCTTCTATATCCTCCTGAGTCTTACTTGGTACACTTTATACACCCTAATGAGAGGTCTGAATCCTCACAGTAAATATAGCTGAAGCTTTAAAGCTAGGACCTTCTCTACAAAAATACCATTTGTATTGTTTCTTACAGTTGACCTAACCTAAACTGATTTTCACCATCATATTGTGAATTAGATGGGAAAGTAAGTAGGAAAACCTCATCTCTATTTTGCAGATGAAAATTGAGGTTCTGGGACCTTCCCAAGATTTCTAACCCAACTAAATAACAAGGAACATTTTTTATTTGTTTTATTAATGTATTACTTCCTCTTTTAGCATTTCATGTAGATTTTAATAGGAGAACCTGAAAAATAATAGCTAGACAATCAAGACTAAGTGGTAAAAGAACACAGATATTGAGCTTCTAAATTGCAACATAATTGGCATAGCTGAGCTTCAAATTTAGCTCTAAGTTTTTTGGCAGCCAGACAAAATCAGACACTGTCAATTGTGTAGATCCTGTTTTCAAAAAGAATGTGTGCCAATTTCTTAGCAAAACCAAAATACCTTTTTGCCTAAGTGACATAAGAAACTTCAGATCCACATCTTCCATAAAATATATTTGTATGTTTATCACTGTTATGTGCCATTGAGTCAGAACCAACCCATAGCTGGCCCTCCAGTAGATTTTCAGAGGCAATAAATCAAACAGGAAGATCAGCTGGTAGATTCAAACTATGTGCCATTAGGATTGCAACACAGCTTATTTTTGCTAGGCCACCAAAGCTTCAAAAACACATATAGTGAAATATTTTATATGTCCTAATAATTTCCTATTGGGGAAGCTCGAGGGTGGCCTTGAGGTAAGAAGCTGGGCTGCAATCCCAAAGGCACACAGTTCAAGTCCACCAACTACTCCATGGTAGAAGGATGGACAATCTCCTTTTGTACAATTTCCTGCCTCTAAAAACCCACTAGAAGGTCAGTTAATCCGTTCTGACTGATGGCATACAACAACAATAGTTTCCTTAGGAAGTTCTGGGTGGCCTAGTGATTAAGAATTGCACTGCCATCCCAAAGGCAGGTGGTTTGAATCCACCACCTTCTCTGTGGGAGAAAGATGGTAATCTCATCCCCTGTAATTTACAGCCTCCAAACACCCACTGGAGATTCAGCTAGATCTTGGTTCCAACCTAGTAAACCTTCATTTAAGCTGTTAGGTCAAAAACAAACTTTCTAGCACATGCTTATCTTCTTATTTACTGATCGATAATGGCGGATTTCCACAAAGATGTAGAACTTTGCATCCTGAGCTAGATCGCAATTTTTGTAGGCTAAATGCTCTGCATTGATTAGTGCATACAGAACTCTGGTGAGCAGCAGTGGATTAAGCATTGAGCTGCAAATCATTAAAACACAGCAGCTGCTCCACAAGGGAAAGATGAGGCAGTCTGCTCTCTTAACACATTGCTGCACACTTTTTAAATTGACGACTGTGCTTAGAAACACATTTGCTGTCATTTGCGGCAACTTGTTAAAGACTTATAGGAACTCCTACAGGGCAGTTCTACTCTGGCATAAGGTTGTTCTAAATGGGACTCAATTTGAGGGTAGTGAATTATTATTGTTCACTGCTGTTAGAACATTTACAACTCAAATGAACTTTCTGGACAACAGAACAAACACTGCTCAGTCTTGCTCTATCCTCTGAATTATTGCTGAGTTTGAGCCCTTGTTACAAAACAGTTTGTCATTGCAGCTTATTGAGAATCTTCCTCATTGTCACTTTCTATTTTCTTAAGTAAATATGACATCTGTTAAAACAGTGCAATGGGAGTGTTGTGGCAGTAGTACTAACTCCAGTAGCAAAAAGTCTCCACCCACAACATCAAGAGCACAAAGCTGATTTCTGGGTCATCCCTACTCCCTGCACCTTCTATCAGTTCTAAGAGTAATCATTTTTCTCACTGCTCTAAACAGTCCAATACCAGATTTGTTAATCCATTCCAGAGGCCACACAGAACCACATGCAATACACATTTCTATGGGGTTTATTACAAAAGTAACAGGTTATTAGTCAGGTCAGAAACTGTCAGGATTCAGTTCTTCAGTCAGGCCAGCTTCTCAGTCATATGAACATACCCTTTAGTTCTGCAAATTATAGTGCCCTACCCTAGCCCTACACAGGTACACCCAAATGAAGACCCTCTACCCTGGATCCAAGGGATGATTAAGTCTTCCTCAGTTTTCTCTGAGTCTCCCCAACACCCCTGCTGCTATTGCATCGCAGTTTTAACCTGTCTAATGCAGGAAACTCTGGCCCTCTTTGTTGCTGCTTTCTTGATGGTAGTAAGGTTCCTATTTTCTGTCTCTGAACTTGCTCGATTTGTGCCTTGCAGGATGACAAAACTGATCAAATCTTCAGAGTCTACATATCTTATTTTTATTCTCTCACCTAAAAGCTACTATTAATCTTGTTTCTATTATTAGCAAGATATCTAATAGCACTTTTGGAGCCACAAATATTTTACAATTGCATATATGTCTGTTTAAAGCCTGAGGTGTACCTGATCCAAGCCTTGGTGTTTTCAGTTGCTTCCTATGCATCTGAAAATTGGAAAATGAATAAAGATGACAGGAAAATAGATACCTTTCAATTGTATTGGTCAAAAGTGTTGAATATACCACAGACTACAAGAAGAATGCATAAATTTGTCTTAAAAGAAGTATAACCAGAGAGCTCCTTAGAGGCAAGGATGGTGAAACTTAGTAACACATACTTTGGGCATATTTTCAAGAGGGGCCAGTTCTTGGAAAAGGCATTTTTCTTGGATAGGTGGAGGGTCAGTAAGAAAGAGGAAGACCTTTAATAAAATGGATTGACACAATGGACTTGAGCATTACACAATGCCCAATACTAACTAGGCTTGAGCACATCAGAGGTTGTACAGCATAGGGCAAGGTTCACATCTATTGGCCTAGTAGTAAGAAGCGGTGCTGCAATCCCAAAGGCACATTATTCAGATCCACCAGTGAAAAAGATGGGCATCTCCTCCCATAAAATTTCCTGCCTCTGAAAACCTGCTAGAGGGTCAACTATGGGTTGATTCTGACTCAACAACACACAACAACCACAACATGAGTCACAGTGTACCTGATGGCACTTGACGACAACAACCATCTAGCCATATGCTGAAAACCAAAAGCAGCAACTAGAAAGTCCACAATAAAAAAAAATCCACTAGAGCAGTGTCCTTCTCCAAGGACAGATCCTTCCTGATAACATGACCAAAGTTTGTGAGATGACAACTCACTGTATGCTTTCTAAAGAGCCTTCCAGCTGCACTTCTAACACAGAGTTTATATTTTCATAGTCCGTGATATCTTCAGTGGAAATACTAAGTGACACATCATCAATTTGATCTTAGGCATTTCTGGAATATACACTGAGAATTTCCTGGAAAATACATAGAGAGGCAATTAGACTATGTTGTTACTGCTGTTGTTAGATACATTTGAGTCAAGTATGACTCAAAGCAATGCCCTTAACAGACAACCTTAATCCTGCCCTATCTCTGTCCCATCCTTATTATATCCGACACATTAGAACCCATTACTGATGTCACCTTGCCAATCCATCCTGTTGGAAGTAATTTTCTCCTTCACTGGTTCTTTTCCAAGGAAAAGCCTCGCCTAGGTACATGTCCAAATTATGAAAGATGAAGCTGCACCATCTTTGCTTCTAAGGAGTACTTCTCACTTTTTCCAAGATATATCTGTTTGTTCTTCTGGCAGTCCATGGGATATTCAGTGCTATTCTCCAACACCACACCTCAAAGGCATCAGTTATTCTTCTGTCATACTCACTGTTCCAACTCTCTGATGCACAGCAGGTAATTGAGAAGACCATGGCCTGAATCAGGTACACCTTACTCTTCAAACTGACACCATTGGTCTTCAGCATTTCTGAGAGGTCCCTGGCAACAGATTTCCTGACTCTTGGTACCAAAACATTTGATTGTTGATCCAAGAAAGACTAAATCATTGACAATCCTTTCTCCATATATCATAATGTTGACGGTTGGTCCTGTAGAAAGGACCCTTGTTTTCTTGGTATTTAGATGTCATTCATACCAAAGTCTATAGTCTCTGATATTCTGCAACAAGCATTTCATATATTCCCCACTTTGAGCAAGTAAAGTTGTGCCATCTACATAACACAGGTTGTTCATGAGTCTTCCTCCAGTCCTGATGCCACATTCTTCTTCATAGAGTCCAGCTTCACTGTAAGCTGAATGATTTGTTCAGCATACAGATGGTATAGGTATAAAGAAATGATGCAACCCACTCTGATTTAAAACTATGCAGTGTTCATTTGTCCATTTGGACAGCAGCTTCTTAGTCTAGATATAGATTTCATATGAGCACAATTAAGTGTTCTAGTATTCCCTTTTT
The DNA here is from genome assembly GCF_000299155.1 of Elephantulus edwardii. NCBI lineage: Eukaryota > Metazoa > Chordata > Mammalia > Macroscelidea > Macroscelididae > Elephantulus > Elephantulus edwardii. The sequence goes on from NW_006399822.1 coordinate 12,506,304, forward strand.
TAATTGTTAGCCATAATTTATTATGCTCCATGCAGTTAAATGCCTTTTCATAGTCCATAAAACACAAACACTCTTGAATATTTCCTGCATTTGGCTAGTATCCATTTGATATCAGCAATGATATCCCTGGTGCCACAGCCTCTTCTAAAACCAACTTGAAGTTCTGGTACATCTTTGTCAATGTACTGTTCTAGCCATTTTAAAATGTTTTTCAATAATATTGCTTGCATGAGATATGGATATGATGCAATAAATTTCACAATCTGTTGGATTACCTTTCTTGGGAATTGAAATAAATGTGGATCTCTTCCTGTCAGTCAGCCACATAGCTGTCCTCCAAATTTTCCTGGCATAAACTGGTGAGCACATGTGGAGCTGCATCTGTAAGTTGAAACATGTCAATTGATATCTTATTGATTCCTGGAGCCTTATTTATTTTTTGTTTACCAGTGTCTTCACTGCAGTTCAGACTTCGTTTTTCATCACTCTTGTTCATATGGTACTTCCTAACATTTTTCAGTGTCAAATAAATCTTTTTGGTACAGTGTTCCATCTTCTGTTAATTTTTCCTTGATCATTGAAGATTGTCGAAATAGCATTTTTAGGTATTGAAACTCATGGATTGAATTTGATTTTCAGTTCTTTCAGCTTGAAAAATACCAAGTGATTTTTTTGCCCATTTTTATTATCTGACTTCAGTTCTTTGTACGTTTCTTTATAATATTTTGCTTTACCTTTTCGTGCTGTCCTTTAAAACCTTCTGTTCAGCTCTTCAGCATCTCTTTTCTTGTTTTGGCTTCCCAAAGATCTAACTCAATTTTCATAGTGTCTTCTAACATCCATTTTGGTTTTCTCTTTTTCCTACTTTATAATGACCTTTTTGCTCTCTTCATGGATGATATGTTTTATATCCTTTCACACTTCCTCTGGTCTTTGATCAATATTATTCAATGCCTCAAACATGTTTTTGAGATGAGTCTTAAATTCAGCGTGGATAGACTCAAGGTTATATTTTGGTTCCTGTGCAATAATTTCCTTCAATTTGAACTTGCACATAATTAAGATGCTCTGTGCCACAATAAACACCTGGTCTGGTTTTGACTGCAGGTATTACCCTTCTCCAACTATTTTTTTTTCTTCAAATACAGTTATTCTGATTCCTGTGGAATCCATCAGGTGAGATCCATGTATAAAGTCACAGTTTCTGGTTTTTTAAGAAAATATTTGCTATGAATAAATCATTGAGTACACAAAATATGATCAGTTGATTTCTGGCCTAATTTTTTTTCACCAAGTCCATATTTCCTGAATGTCCTTCCTTCCTCATTTTTTCCATCTGTTGCATTCAAGTCTTCAATAATTATTAATGCACTCTAATTATGTATTTGGTCAATTTTGGACGGCAAATGTTGGTTAAAACTCTCAATCTCCTCCTCAACTCTCAATCTCCTCCTCTTTGACTTTTGTTGATGGTGCACATATTTGAGTGATAATCTTATTAAAGGGTTTCCTCTATGTGTATGGATAGTACCCTGTCACTCACAGCTTTGTACTTCAGGATAGCTTTTTAAATTGCCTTTTTAACTATGAATGTGACACCATATTTCCTCAGTTTTTCATTCCCAGCATAGCAGATCATGTGATCTTCTAATTCAAAGTAGCCAGTGCTAGTACATCTCAGTTCACTGATGCCTAGAATGTCAATTTTCATGTGTTCCATTTAAGTTTTTTGCAACTTCTGATTTTCAAATTTTTTGGCATTTAAGTTGTAATTAGAGTAGATGCTGAGTGACCACCTCCCTTGCAGATACTGTAGACTTGCAGATATTGATGATGGATGCTAATAAGCTTGTGCTCAAATGACCCTTTACTCAAATAAGATGCCAATGAGCCACATACATAATACTGTCTTTGTGTATCTTATTAAGTAGTCTATGCATGGATAAAGGTGCTCCCAGGGCACACTTGTTCTTCTAAAATTGAATGTCTATATGCAGAAAACCAGTCTATTAAAATGCATTTAATGAACACATACTGGCCTGAGAGCCTTGTGTGAGCCACTGATCCATAATCTTAAAAAAAGCAAGCCTTCATCTTCAAAGAACTTAAATTTTAGCCAGAGATATTAAATATGCTCATGAGTTATACAACAAACAAAACCTGAGGGCCTATATCTTGCTGTTTTGTCCTATTAAGTCACCTGCGACTCATGGCAACCCTATGTATAACAACTCTGAAGCCTGCCCTATCCAGAATCAGTCTCACTGACTCTGACATGCCTACCCTCATTACTCCAGTTACTGTATCAATCCATCTTTTCCAGGGTCTTCCTGTCCTGCCCTGTCCCTCTACCCTTCCAAGTATGATGTCCTTCTCCAAGGACGGGTGCCTCCTAGCCATGCGCCTAAAGTGACTGATGGGAATTCCACCCTGAGTAGGATAGAGTAGCTCTATTCTATCCCTGTGATTGGCTCAGTCCATTGTAACTTACAGGGTTTTAACTGCCAGATTTTCAGAAGTAGACATTTGCATAGGAAATAATATTATTCGTTGTTGTTGTTGTTGTATGGGCCGTCGAGTCATTTGCAATTCATAGCGACCCTATGCACAACAGCCCTAAACCCTGCTCTATCCTGCGCCAACCTCACTGCCTCTGACACACCCATCCCGATTACCCCAGACACCGAATCAATCCATCTCATAGAGGATCTTCCCCTCCTGCGCTGTCCCTCCACCCTCCCAAGCATGATGTCCCTCTTCAAGGACTCGTCCCTCCTGGCAACATGTCCAAAGTATGTCAGACGAAGCCCCAGAATCCTTGCCTCCAAGGAGCTGCTTGGTTTAATCCTCTCTACGATGAATCTGTTTGTTTTCTTGGCAGTCCATGGTACATTCAGTACTCTTCTCCAGCGCCACAGCTCAAAGGCATCAACTCTCCTTCTGTCCTCCCTAGCCATTGTCCAAATCTCTGATGCATAACAAGCGATTGCAAACACCATGACCTGTATCAGGTGCATCTTAGTCTCCAGAGAGACACCATTGCTCTTGAGTACTTTAGAGAGGTCCCTAACAGCAGACTTTCCCATCGCGATACCCTTTTTGATTTCCTGATTGCTGGTGCCACGAGTGTTGGAGTGTGGAGCCGAGCAAACTGAAGCTGTGAACAATCTCAATCTCTTCCCCATCCATCCTGACACTGCCAGTTGGTCCAGTGGTGAGAATCTTTGTCTTCTTGACATTGAGCCTCAGTCCATACTGAAGGCTGCAGTCCTTGACCCTCCGCAGCAAG
>NW_006399822.1:12517998-12520656 GCF_000299155.1 Elephantulus edwardii
ACTGCCAGGAAAACAAACAGATTCATCTTGGAAAGGATTAAACCAAGCTACTCCTTGGAGGCAAAGATTCTGGGGCTTCGTCTGACACACTTTGGACATGTTGTAAGGAGAGACAGGTCTTTAGAGGGGGACATCATGCTGGGCAGAGTAGAGGGACAGCGCAGGAAGGGAGGACCTTCTATGAGGTGGATTCAGTAACTGGGGTAATCTGGATGGGTGTGTCAGATGCAATGAGATTGGCACAGGATAGAGCACGGTTTAGGGCTGTTGTGCATAGGGTCGCTATGAGTCGCAAATGACTCGACGGCACATAACAACAACAACAACAACAACAACATAATTTATAATCTCAGAAAGCCAATGGATAGTCAGTTCTGAGTTGTTCCTGACTCAATGGTAATGACCCAGTAACATGATGGGGAGTGAATGTTTTCAAACTGCAGAAAGAATCACTGTGAGAGAAAAGTTGTTGATTTCTAGAACTTATTAATGACTTGTTTCTTCATGGAGAAAAGATTGAACTTGTCAGTGATGTCATTTTCCTTAGTTATACAATCAACATCCATGGTTAAAGCAGTCAAGAAATCAAAATACCTGCTGCATTGGGAAAGTCTGCTGCTGTCAAGGACCTCTTTAAAGTGCTAAGATATAAAAGGTTAGATTTTTAGTAAGGTGCTTCTTACTAAAAAAAAAAACCCTTATTCACTGTTGGTAGGAGTGTAAAATGGTGCAACAACTGTGGAAAGTGGTGTGGCGCTTTCTCAAAAAGTTGCAAATAGAGATACCATTTGACCTAGTAATTCCACTACTGGGAATATACCCTGAAGAGACCATAACTAACATCCAAGCAGATATATGCACACCCATGTTCTTCATGGCTTTGTTCACAATAGCAAGGAGTTGGAAACAACCTAAGTGAATATCAACAAATGAATGGATAGAGAAGCTGTGGTGTATTCACACAATGGAATATTATGCTGCATTGAAAAACAAGTAACTTGTGCAATATTATTCAAAAGGGATGACCCTCAAGGAAATTATGCTGAGTGAAATATCTCAGTCACAAAAGGACAAATACTGCATGGTGCCACTGTTGTAGAAAGTGACGACACCAGTGTTGGGGTAAGACTGATAAAAACTGGATAGATTATGTATACTGGATTAAAACAGATGAGGGAGAGAACAGTTTAAAAGTGATATATGAGCATATTATGATTATCACAGGAATACAGATTTAAGGTTGCATAATGGAGTGCATTTGGGGCAGGGGGAGGGTGGGGTCGGGGTCGGGGGGATTGTATACCAATGAAGAAGTTTTATCTTTTGCTTTTCAAAGAGAGGAGTGAACTGGGGGGAGGGGGGTAAAGAAAAAAGTGCAACAATGCATGAATGAAAATCCAAAATCTCTGTAAATGTTCATTAAAATTAATAAAATTTAAAAAAGAAAAAAGGTTTGCCTGATCCAAGCCATGGTTTTCCCAATTGCTTCTTAAGCATTTGAAAGTTAGACAATGAATAGAATGACAGGAGAAAAATTAACACCTTTGAATTATGGTGTTGGTGAACAATACTGAATACCCTATCAATGGTCAAAGGAACAAATATGTCTATGTTGGAGGAAGTGCAACCAGGGTCCTCTTTAGAAGCAAAGGTGGTGGAATGTCATCTCAGGTACTATGGATATGCTGTCAGGAGGGACCAGCCAATCCTTGGAAAAAAGACATTGTGCTGGGCAAGATGGAGGTTGAGAGGAAAAGACGTCCTTCAATGAGATGATTAACATAGTGACTGTAACAATGGGCTTGAGCACAGGATAAAATACAGATCTGTTATTCACTGGGTCACTGTAAGTTGTAGTCAGCTTGAAGACATCATCCCATAATAACATCCCAAGAGTTAAATATAAACCTTTATGGAGGAGTGTGACAATTTTATTCTTAGAACTAAGTTTACATAATCAAGAAATACAAATTTTGTTCATGTAAGCATATATGAATCTATAATGGAAGATTATAATGTATATTTCCTAATTGTGAAATTGCTTTATACATATTCCTAATGTAAATAATCACAAACTATATAACAGCATGCCCATATTCCCCCCTCTTATTGAGGTTCAAAAACCCCTCAATTTCAATTCATTATCTTTGTTGTTGTTGTTGTTGTTAGGTGCCACTGAGATCAATATGATTCACAGTTACCCTGTGAACAAAAGTTCTGAAACCTGTTCTAACCTGTGCCATCCTCACACTTTCTGACATACAAGAGCCAATTACACCAGTCACCATGTCAATTCATCTATCTGGTCAAGGGTCTTCCTCTCCTTCACAGACCCTCCACCCTTCCCATTATCATGTCCCTCTCCAAGGAAGATCCCCTCCTAGCAACATGTCTAAAGTGTGTGAGGTGAAGCCTCATTATTCTTGCTTTCAAAAAAGCACTCTAGCTGCATCCTTTCCAAGACCTATCTATGTGTTATTTTGGCTGTCCATTTGGCTGTCCATAGGATGTTCAGTGCTTATCTCCAACACCACAGCTCAAGGGCATAAATTTTTTTCATTCATTCTTCAGTCATCCTTATTCATTGTCCAGCTCCCTGAAGCATAACAAGTGATCATAATCAATTGTGTCTGGAAAAAGCATTGTCATTATATTTAT
>NW_006399822.1:12520756-12526005 GCF_000299155.1 Elephantulus edwardii
CAGTCAAATGCCTTTGCATAATCAATGAAACACAGATAGACATTCTTCTGGTATTCCTTGCTTTCAGCCAAGATCCATCTAACATCAGCAACAATATCCCTAATACCACGACCGCTTCTAAACCCAGCCTGGACTTCCGGCAATTCTCTGCTGATGTGCGGTTCTAGTCGGTTTTGGATGATCTTCAGTAGAATCTTGCTTGCATGTGAAATCAATGACACTGTTCTGTAGTTTCCACACTCAGTTCACTTATTAATGAGATTTTGCTAGACAATTATGTTTTGTTTTTAAAAGTTATTTCATTGAACGCTTTGAACTTAGAAATGGAAACAATATAAAATCAAAGTCTTATGATAAAATAGAACTTTTTGCATTAAAATATCCTGGAGGACATTACACTGAGTGAAATATCTCAATCACAAAGGGCCAAATAGTGCATAGTGCCACTGTTGCAAAACAGGACTGACGTCGGGGTTTGGAGGAGACTGAGAAATATGGGATAAATAATGCATACTGCATTGAAACAGATGAGGAAGAAAACAGTTTAAAAGGGACATATGATCAGGTTTTATTGTCATGACAGGGGTCCAGAACAAAGGCTACATAGTGGAGTGGACCTGCGGGGGAGGGATTGTAAAATAATGGGGAAACTTTTCTTTTAATTCTCAAAGGGAAGAGTGTACTGAGGGGGCAGGCGTGGGCAGGGAGAAAAGTGTAATAATGAATGAATGGAAATCCAAAATCTCTGTAAATTTTCATTAAAATTAATTTTAAAAGGGGGGGAACTGATGAAAAAATGAAATCTTCATCATGAAAAAAAATAAAATTACTACCTATTCTTTCCATTAAGTGTATTATATGCTTCTGGTAAAAAGGAAATTTTATTCTTTATTATTCATCAGGTCTCGATTATATTTATGTGTTCTCTTGAATTAAATCTTATAATAATATTCTGTGAAACCTCATACCATGCTATCATTATTTATATTTTATAAAAGGCACATATAATGTTTTTACTCCAGGCATTTTGCAAACAAATCATCTTTTCCCTGTCTGAAATAAATCCAGCAAGCATGAAGAATGTACTTGAATACTCATAACAAATTACTTCGAATGGGAGTTGACTGTACTCCCTGTCATTCAAATGGCAATAGAAATTCATTGCATTCACTCAGGCTGAAGTGCTTTATATTGTTTGGAGTAAGAGTAAGGAATAGATACAAACTTAACAATCCGTATTTTGAACACTAATCTGAGTAAACCATTGAATTGTACGTTTTATCAGTCCTCTTTAGAATAAGGATTTGTCTTATTTTATACCCTTAAAGTAAATTTTTAATTGTTACCTATTAACAGTTAAAAGCAGCCTTATTATCAAAGCATTCTAAATATAAACAAAAAGGCAAAGCCAGAAAGTCTTCAAGAATACTATGGATCATTAAATTTAGTTGGAAATAGAGTTTCTAGTACATGTAGTGCCTATAAGAGAAATTGACCCAAATTATGGAGGCTTAAAAGGTAAATGTTCTGGTCCCTTGGGTTGTCAGTGGAGGCTAGTTTGAAAACTTGGGCTTCTGACCCATTTGGAAATAACAAGGTTGTGCCCGTCTTATTCCTGTTAGAGGTGTACCATAAGAAGAACTACCACCTGCTGTTGGTGAAGTTGTGGATGTTGCTATGATGCTAAGTAGCTTTCAGCAAAGCTTCTAGACTAAGGTGAACTAGAAGGCAATGCCTCAGTGTCTACTTTCAAAATTCAACCAATGAAAACCCTTGTTGTTTGATCACAACAGTCCAATCCATGACAGCTATGGGGACAGCACAGGGCTGTACAGCACAACATTCCACTATTGAGTCACCACAGCCAGAGTCCAGCCCATGGCAACTGGGAAAAACCACTGAAGTCTGACTCTTTAACACAGGTACTCACAACCATTCCCTTATCTATCACTCTTCATCTTTGGACACCAGAGTTGGCTTTGCTTTTTGTTTTGTTTTGTTTTTTCACCTCTAAGAAGCTTTACATCTTTTCCTTTTGAATTTGGCTCCTCAAGGCAAGACCTTTCTGAACATATACAATACACCTTGACTGTCACTTCTCCACTTGGTCTTCCTTGATAGCTGACAATCCCTCTGAGGACAGGGATAACATCAGCCTGGTTTGGTTTGACACCTAACACACTGTCTTGCATAAAGCAGAATTCTAAAGTATATTAAATAGATTAATACATAAAGTGTGACATCATTCTGAGGCAAGGGAATAAAGAGTCTCCCCACCATTACCAGAGATTGACAAAGAAGAACAGGTGATGAGAAGAATTGATATAGAACTGGAAAATCAGGAGTATACTGCTGTGAGGTCAGAGACCAGAATGTGGGCTTTGAATAAAGAGCATGTGATGTCTGGGCAGTGGCTACATGGATGAAGGATAGGACAGGGATACTCTCAAGGATGGACATTTGTTCAGGTCATTAAGCACAAATGATAATACTCATTTCAGTAGTGCAACAATGAATGAATGGAAATCCAAAATCTCTGTAGATTTTCATTAAAATTAATAAGAAAAATTTTTTAAAAAGAAGGCTTGACAAATTGGTATTGAAAAAAAAAATAAATAGGAGTTCGAGTCTCTACAAAAGCTCTCCTCTGAGCTACACAGCCCCCATTTATATGCTTCAGGTAAATGGAACTCAGCAATGCTTTTAACAGCAAGATGCGTGTGGGAACAGAGCTAACAAGGTCTAACAGAATTATGGTGTATAGCTGCATGTCCTTAAGTTATGTACATCTCTATGATGTAAAAAGTGGGAGCAATGATGTTCCTGAAACTGAAGTTGAAACTTAAAACTATGTCTCTTCTCATTAATTGTAGAGTGGTCTCTGAGTTTCCTATAATTCCTCTACACTTGAATGAATTCAGACATTTGAACACAGCTAACAAGGTTTAATAGCACAAAAGAATTAAAGCATGTATTTGTATATGCATTGTGCATTTCATATATTCTATTTCTTTTAATGTGCTTAAAGATCTGATGATTTTAAAACAAATATTTAGATACCAAAAAGTCTGTATCACAAAAATAATAATCTGTGATTTGTAAATTACATAAAGAGCAATTTTTAACATAAAACTCCAATCTAAATCAATTACACATTAATTTGACTTACCATGTGTATCTATTTCATAGCATAGTCTACTCTCTAATTCTACTTTAAATACCTGTAAGTATTAAAACTATAATATTATACTTCAATTTACCTTCTCCCATGCAATCTGCTGTTTTAATTGTACATTTCAGTTTTACATAAACAATATGCCTCTGGAAACTCTATGAACTTTGATAAATGATGATAATTATAGAAAGGCTTCAGGCTTTTCATACAGTCGCTATAAGTCATGCTCAACTTGATGGCAATCAACAACAAAAACAACAATCCTCCCAATATATAAAAATCATTTTGCTAAAGAGCTTTTTATTTTAAATAATTATTTTCTACTGGTTTACTTACAAAGTTCATATAAATAAATTTAGAATACTTACTGCTGTTGAGTAGAAACTAACTCATAGCTCACCCTCCAGCAGGTCTTCAGAGAATATAAGTTGCATGGAAAAACTTGCATCTCTTTCTCTCACAGAGTAGCTAGAGCATTTGAGCCATATGCTTTTGAGTTGGCAACATAGCCCCTTACCTGCAAGGGTAAGTGAGTATCCCACTGCCCATCACCAGAATACAACCAGAACCTAACTGAGCAGAAAATATGGAAAATGCAGTCTGCAGTTTCTCACCTGCATGGATAGAACCAAAAACCAACTACAGGTGAAGTCAACAAGTGACATTTAGCATCAATTTTTGGGATCCCCAACCCACTCACAACCAGCTTTCTTATTCCTAAAATAGTAATAATGTACCTACTTCACAAGGCTATTGTGAGAATAAAAAGGGCTATTTTCTGTAAAGGTCTCAGAAAAAAGTCTGTCACACAGGAAACATTCACTATATTCTTGGGGATCTTGTTACTGTTAAACAATTGAATGGTGGCTTCATTTACATTTGGACTGGCTATACAAAGACAGGGAGCAAACGTGACTGTGTCTTTACCCAATAGTGCCACTAGTCCATATGATTCTCATTTTACTCTCTCTTGAATGGATGAAGCAAATATTGATTTCCTGCTCCATGTGATGCTAATTGTTTGTGGTTCCCAAACACTGTGTAAGTTAATAGCCTTTATATCTATTATTCACACTAAACAAGTTCTTTGCCAGATGCATATATTTGCACACCTCAAAAGCACCATATGAGAAATATTTTCAAAAAACTGCCTCCAACATAACATCAAGGTCAAACTAACTGGAGAATACAAACTTGGAAACAGCATTCCTATCCTGGCCTTCTGGAAGCTCTCCTGGGAGATTTTGTTCGTGGCACCATGGACATTTGATATATGATATTGATGAGCTGTTGAGTTAACTTCTACTCATAGAGATCCTGTGAACACCAGACCTGAACCTTGCACTATCCTGTACCATCCTCACAATCGCCAACATTCTCAAGCCCTTGCCCCTCACTGTGTCAATCTTACTGAGGTTCTTCCTCTCTTTCTCTGACTCTCCACCTTTGCTAGTAAAGTGTCTCTCCTGACATCATGCCCAAAGTATGTGTGATGAAGTCTCCCCATCTTTGCCTCCAAGAAGCAATCCTGGGTGCACTTTCTTCAAGAGTATTTGTTTGTTTGTTTTGTTTTGTTATTCATGGAATAGTCAATACTCCTCTCCTCTGCCACAATGCAAAGATAATTCTTTTGTCATCATTAGTCGTTTACTTTCAGAAGTATAAGAAGCAATTAATGAGAGAATGGCTTGGATCAGGGACACTTTAGTCTTTAGATTGTCATTGCTCTTTAGCACTTTAGAGAGGTCCTTGACAGCAGGTTCTTATGTAACAAGTAATAATAATAAGGACAGTAATCACCAAAAATTGCTGTCTGCCAGATACTCCTCTAAATCTGAACATTCAGATTAAGACAGACTAGCAAGAAGGATTGGCCACCCACTTCTGAAATAGCAGGCCTCTGAAAAACCTATGCACAACAGAACACACGCAGACTAACAAAAAGGGCAACCTAGGTAGAACTATCAAGTATGGAAACACAAAGGAGGAGGAACAGTTGTAAGCAGACCCTAGTGATTGGTACATGGAATGTGAGAGCCATGAATGAAGGAAAATTAGAAATTGTTAAGAAAGA
>NW_006399822.1:12530705-12532250 GCF_000299155.1 Elephantulus edwardii
ATTTAACTCTGATGAAAGAATTTAAGAGTTTGTATTATGTAAAAAGAACATGGCATCAGGATTGAAGGAAAATTCATCAACCACCTGTGTTATGCAGATGACACAACTTTGCTTGACAAAACTGAGGAGGACCTGAGGCATTTGCTTTAGAAGGTCAAGGACTGCAGACTTCAATATAGTTTGAATCTCAACATCAAGAAACAAAGATTCTAACCCCTGGGCCAACTGATGGCATCATGGAGAAGGGTTTGAGACTGCTAACAATTTCAGCTTACTGAGAACCACAATCAACACTCTTGGCATCAGCAGTCAGGAAATCAAAAGACAAGTTGCATTAGAAAATTGTGCTGTCAGGGACTCTTCAGAGTGCTAAAGAGCAATGAAGTTAGTCTAGAGACTGTGCATCTGACACAGGCTATAGCCTTTGCACTCACTTGCTATACATCAGAGAGTACTGGACAATGACTAAGAGTGATAGAAGAATCAAAGCCTTTGAGCTGTAGAGCTGAAGAAGAGTGTTGACTGTAAGCAGAACAAACAGGTTTGTCCTGAACAGGATGAAACCAGCTTGGTCCTTGGAGGCAAAGCTTTTGAAACTTCATCTTACATACTTTGAGCATATTGCCAGGAGGGAACAGTCCTTAGAGGAGAATATTATGCTCGGAAGAGTTGAGAGTCAGTGCAGGAGAGAAAACTCCAGACAAGATGGATAGACATAGTGACTGTGGCAACAGGATCAAGTGTCAGAGACATACTTAGACTCACTTAGGTTCAAGATAGGCCAGTGTTTAGAGCTATTGTTTATAAGCTGTTATGAGTCATAGTTGACTCGATGGCACATAACAACAACAACAATAAGAGCAAAGAATGGAAAGATATACTTTTATACTGAAAGATGTATTATTTTTAGAGATGAAAGATCAATCTGAAAAAAATAATTTGTTTTAAGAGTTGACTGATAATAAATTGTCTTTTATGACACCTTCTAATTTGTATAATTGTAGGATTCTGAAACAAACATCAAAATTGACCTATGATCTGTTTAAAGCATAATTGATACAAGTATGTTTTTTTGTTGTGGGAGACCTCTGGAATTTTTTAAATAGCTCTATATTATTTATGTTTCTTATTCTAATATTATTTATTGATTTACATGCTATAATTCATATACAATATGTTTCATGCATGTGGTTTATAGAATTACTATGGATCTATGCCTATTACTACTCTGTCTTTTTTAATTACTATTCCTTCTTCCCCCAACTGTTCACTAACCTCTGGTATCCTAGTGATTTCCCTCTGGACCCTTTTCCTGCCTCCTTCTCCATTTCTCCTTCTTCTGTTGAACATTTATACACATCTTGCACTGGAATTTTACATTGGTTTTCCAGACAACTAATTTCACTGACTCACTTTCTTTGTTGAAGAATATGTGGAATATTCTTTTTATAGAAAATTCTATGGAGTTGCTTTCATAGTTAAAAAAGTCATTGCTAGATCTGTCTTGAAGTACAATATTGTCAGTGACAGGATAATATCTATACG
>NW_006399822.1:12534545-12542601 GCF_000299155.1 Elephantulus edwardii
CAGTTCCTTGGAGAAGGACATCATGCTTGGAAGGGTGGAGGGACAGCGCAGGAGAGGAAGGCCCTCTATGAGGTGGATTGATTCAGTGACTGGAATAATTGGGATGGGAGTGTCAGAGACAGTGCAATTGGCACAGGACAGAGCGGAGTTTAGGGCTGTTGTACATTTGGTCGCTATGAGTCGCAGGTGACTCGACGGCACATAACAACAACAACAACATAGCAAAACAAAAAATATCTTCAGTACTACTAATGTTTTTATAACCCAGTTTTATCTAAAATGGTATAATCCAGTTTGGTGTTTAATTGCTAATATTATAGTCACATTGTAAAAGTAATTACATCATAGACAGTTAACACACACACACATGCACACACTCACACACATGCATCTATTTAAAAGTCATGTATTCTATTTAAACATATGAGTAAGTACCTGAGAGAGGCACCAGAGATTATCACGGTTTTCACATGCCTTAAGTCATCTGTTGTTGTTGTGCACCATAGAGTCAGAACTGACCATAGCTGACCCTAATCATTACCATATGGGATGAGACTGTCCATCCTTCTCCTATAGAGTAGCTGGTGGCCTCGAACAGCATGCCTTTTGGATTGCAGCACAGCGTCTGGCCACTAGGCCACCAAAGCTCCCAGCTGCATTGAGTACATATACAGGAGGAACAATAAGTGTGGCCTGCATAGAGCCAAGCTAAGTTCTATAGGAACAGAAAATATTACAGGGTATTAAATGCTGGGGTGACATGATTTGAGCTGTATTTTTAAAGCATCATTTGGTCTATTGTGTGGCCATTAAATTTCAGGGCCCAAGAGTGGAAGAAGATGTCAGGAGACGAAGAGGCTTAGAATAGGAGATGGCAACGCAATGAATATCACATTTCAGATATGCATTGTCTATAGGATGTGAATTTGAATAAAGAAAAAAACTCATCAAGATAGGATCAAAGTTTTTGGCCTCAGTAACTAGAACAATGGAGTTCATATTTTTGATTTAGGAAATTCTTGGGAAGAAAACAAAGATAATACAGAGACCCTACTTCATTGGATTGTCTTAAAAAAATGTAAATAAAGAAAATGTATTGCACTCAATTAAACTCTCTGCTGAGAGTTCTGAGATTCTGACTCAAAACTGACACTCAGTGGGTTTCTAAGGCTGCAAATCATGTGGGAGGTGACAGTCCCTCTTTCTGCTGCCCCAGAAGTTCAGTCTCTGGGTGTGCAGCACATGTCTTTAAGGCCTACACCACTAAAGCTGTCCATTCTTCTCAATATTAGCTATAATTTGTTATGATCTACACAGTGCCTTTGCATAGTCTATAAAATGCAGGTAACCATATTTCTTATATTCTTGGCTTTCAGCAAAGAGCCATCTGTTATCAGTAAAAGCATCTCTTGTGCCATGAGACAAGGTCATTATAGTTGGTGAAGATCAGTGAAAAAGAGGAAAATTTTTCATGGAATTGATTTATAACAATTCACTCAAACAAAGGATCAGAAAGGTGGTACAAGACCAGGCAACATTTTGTTACTTATGAATTAGAGCTGTTTCAATGGCAACTAACAACAAGAGGCTAGATCATGAAACCTTGCCTCAAGAGAAACTCCATGGTGGGTTCAAACTGCCAACCTTTCAGTTAGCAATCAAGTGCATAATCATTGTGCCACAAAGACTCCTTTTCCTCAAAGCTAGAACACCTTAAGACCAAAACAAAACAAAACATCCAAAACAACAACCTAGTAGAATAAACTTAAAAACAAATTACAATTTAACCCCCCCAAAAGATCTCTCACACAGAAGTTTTGTAGTTATTGTTGTTTTCATGTATCATTGAGTATGAAACAACTCCTAGTTGAACCTCTAGTGGGTTTGTAGAGGTTGTAAATAGCATGGGAGGCCCATGTTTCTTCCTAGGAAAAGCTGGTAGAGTCAAACCAGATTCATATAGGTTGGCTTCACAATTCCTTGGCACCAACAGTCAGGAAACAGAAAGAAATTTCATTGGGAAAGTCTGCTGTCAGAGACCTCTCTACAGTACTGAAGAGCAATGATGTAAGTGTGCCTGATCCAGGTCATGGTCTTTGCAATTACTTGCTAAGCATCAGAGCTGGATTAAGGATGATAGAAGAATGATTGATGCCTTTGAGTTGTGGTGCTGGAGTGTTAAATATACCATGGAATGCCAGGAGAATAAACAGACTTGACCTTGAGCAGGTGAAACCAGGCTGCTCCCTAGAGGCAAGGATTTTGAAGCTCCATCTCAGACTATGGGCATGTGGCCAGGAGGGACAAGTTCTTGGAGAGGGACATCATGGCTGGAAGAGTGGAGGATGGTCTTCACAGAGGAAGACCCAGAATGAGATGGATTGACTCAGTGACTGGAGAAATGGGATTAGGTCTGTCAGAGATGATGAGATTGGCTCAGGATGGGGGGGTAGGTTTCAGAGCTAATGTACATAAGTTTGCTGTGAGTTGTAGGTGACTCAGTGACACATAACGACAAGCCACCAAAGTTACAAATTTTTATAGAATTTCTGAAAAAAATTCTCTATAATTATATTTTATGAGCAAATGTAAATTTGTATTCACCTCTTAAATTTTAATGGTTGGATTAAATACTGAAAGTCTCAGTCTCTTCGCCATCCATCCTGATGCTACCAATTTGTCCAGTGGTGAGAATTTTTGTCTTCTTGACATTGAGCCTCAGTCCATATTGAAGGCTGCAGTCCTTGACCCTCTGCAGTAAGTGCATGAGGTCCTCCTCAGTTTCAGTGAACAAGGTTGTGTCATCTGCATAACGCAGATTGTTGATAGATCATCCACCAATCCTAGCGCCACACTTCTCTTCACAGAGCCCAGCCTCTCGGATAACCTGCTTTGCATACAGGTTGAAAAGGTATGGGGTATGGAGATAGGACATATCCCTGACATACACCCTTCCCAATTTTCAACCATGCAGTGTTGCCCTGCTCGGTTCTGACGACTGCCTCTTGGTCCAAGTATAGGTTTCGCATTAGCATGATTGAATGTTCTGAGATTCCCATTCTTCTCAGAGTCAGCCACAGTTTGTTATGATCCACGCGGTCAAATGCCTTTGCATAATCAATGAAACACAGATAGACATTCTTCTGGTATTCTCTGCTTTCAGCTAAGATCCATCTAACATCAGCTACAATATCCCTAGTACCACGACCCCTTCTAACCAGACTGGACTTCTGGCAGTTCTCTGCTGATGTAATGTTCCAGTCATTTTGGATAATCTTCAGTAGAATCTTGCTTGCATGGGAAATCAATGATATTGTTCTGTAGTTTCCACACACAGTTGGGTCGCCCATCTTTGGGATAGAAACAAATATAGACCTCTTCCAGTCAGTTGGCCAAATGGTTGTTCTCCAGATTTCTTGGCACAACTTGGTGAGCACATCACGGCAGCATCTGTTAGCTGAAATATGTCAATTGGTATACCATCTCTTCTGGGGGTCTTATTTTTTGCTATTTCCCTCAAAGCAGCTTGAACTTCTGCCTTCATCACCATAGGCTTTGGCTCAAATGATATTTCATTAAATTCTTCTGTATCTGCCAATTCCTTTCGATACAATGACTGAGTGTATTCCTTCCATCTTCTTTTGATATCTCCTGGATCATTTAACATTCTGCCTAAAGCACCATTGATTGTAGCAACTCGAGGTTTGAATTTGCTCTTCAGTTCCTTGAGCTTAAGAAATACTGAGCGAGTTCGGCCCTTTTGATTTTCCAACTCTAACTCCTCGCACATTTCATATTTCTGCAGCGCAGCCTCTAGTAGATTTGAACTGCCATTCAGTTAGCACAGAGTATGCATCAGAGCCTCCCAAACACTTTGCTATGTAGTCAAAACTGACTCATAGCTGATTGTGAGGCTTTTAGAGGCTGTAAATCGTGAGGAGGAGATTGTCCACCTTTGATGCACATCATTTATGCCCTTTGCACACCGAAGAACAGATTTACTCATCTTTAGAGGGCTTCTTATTTGACAAAGCAATAGCTTTCACAATACCTCTTCTGATACTATTCTTGCAACTTTACGAGTCAGAAACCTGTGAATGTGCCAAACATGCACTTTGTTAAAATACAGTTAGAATTTGCTTTCCCATTCCCACCTGCAGTAACCTATCGTTAGAGAGCCCCGGGGACTCGGGAAAAGTGAAGGGAACATTTTGAATCAATGAGTTGCAGCAGCTTGGCAGGGAGAGCCATAACAAACAAATACTACTAATTCTGTCTCTAATTCTGTGGCCAGATAAATATCCAGCTATTGCTCTATCTTTAGCTCTCGGTTCTACCTTTTTTGGGGTTGGCTTTTTGTTTTTTTGTTTTAGCCTGAATTCAGAAGAGTGCCTACAGACTTTTCTCCACTTTGTAACTGAATGTACCTCATCTCTATCGGAAACAGAATATGCATCTTTCTTAATAGAAAGAGGGAAGAAAAGTGATTAGGTATTTTTGTCATGATGGGTGTCCAGAGCGAAGGCTGCATAGTGTAGTGGACCTGGGGGGAGGGACTGTAAAACAATGAAAGAATTTTCTTTTACTTTTCAAAGAGGGGAGTGTACTGGGGGGAGGGGTGGGCAGGGAGAAAAGTGCAACAATGAATGACTGGAATTCCAAAGTCTCTAAATTTTTATTGAAATTAATAAAAGAAAATTTTAACATCATAAAATTAATTTATTCCAAGTAAAAACACAAAATAATATTATGACATTGACCAGATATGAAAGTCCCTCTCAGAAACAACTCTATTAATGATTGAGAAAGCACTCCTTAAAGAAGATGCGAAATAAAATGAAAATATGTAAATATGTTTAATTTTTTTAAAGAAAAATTTTTAAAAATTGGATAGCATTCCCCTGATTTTGCCCCTACCCACTCTGAGCCCCCATGTCTCCATCCCCTTACCCTTTTGGGCTTTCCTCCACATCTTACTAGTTATCTTTCTATTTTTTATAATAGGACCAATAATAGTCTTATGCAGTATTCTTATGAGGTTGAGTTAGTTCATGCAGCATAATGTTGTCTACCTTCTCCCATGTGATATAGTATTTTTAACAATCATTACTTCTGAATGCTGCATAGTATTCTGTTTGAATGTACCACAATTTCTCAATCGTTTGTTCATGGGCATTTGGGCTGTTTCCATTTTCTTGCAATTGTGAATGATGCTGTTATGAACATTGGGATACAAATCTCTGTGTCTCAGTTCTAATATCCTCAGAATATAACCCTAGCAATGAAATGGCAGTGTCATATGGAATAGAGTTTGATGGGTGGAGGGATTGGGTGAAAGAATTAAGATAGATCCAGAGGGAACCTGAAAAGATGAGGTGGAGTGATTGTGGGCATAATAGTCATTCATTTTATAAAACACAATATATGGGAATGATTGTATGAAACAATGTGAATGAAGGAATGTGTGAGACACAATATACATGAATAAAATACCATGTATATGAGTTTTGTATGCAAATTAATATATGTTAAGATCTAATGAAAACCATTTTGAAAGATTTAAAACAAATTTTTATGTGTTTTAAATATTTAAATTAGATTGTTAACATGGTGGCAGGAATATCAAACACATTAATTTATCTTCTGTAAAAATATATTTAAAAATTGTATAGCATCCAGTTTCTTTTTTAATTTCTCTTAGGCACAGGACAGAGTGGAGTTTAGGGCTGTTGTACATAGGGTCGCTATGAGTCGCAAGTGACTCGACGGCACATAACAACAACAACAACTTAGGTATAAATGCCCTTGAGTGGCCTCCAGAAGGCTCTGTGCTGAATCAAAGAGGGCATGTTTAGAGGCAAATGAGTCAGAAATTCTAGGAAGATAATTTGCTCCTTCAGATTGAGTCACAAACTTTCTTTAAAAGGAAAAGAAGAACATTGTAGAAAGAAAGGGAAAAGAGTAATACTAAACTCATGATCCTCATGTCTCTCTTTTTTTCTAAAATTAATTTTTGTCTAGATTTATGCAAATAAAGTTCTTTGCCTTAGCCACTATTGAAAGCCATACAATTCCAGAAAGTCTAATTACCAAAAATAACCTAATTTTTCTTCCTGAGATTATAATCAAATTCAAGTGAACACTATATTGATGGTTATTTTATTACGTGGACAGCAAGGAACTGTTATTCCCTCAGTAGTTATTAAGCAACATATTTACTAATGTAAAAGACCTTGAATATGCATAAATTATATGCTCTGCCTTCTACCCTCTCCCATTACCTAGACCACCTCAGACTGATTTATGGAGGCAACGAGAAACTAATATTTGTTGGACCTTTTGGTGCCTAACAAGCATGGATTAGATAATTTTCTATTTGTAATTGGAACCAGGAGAACTAAATGGTACCCAACTACCAGTCCCAGTCATGCTAATGAGGCCCAGGACCACAATAATTGGAGAATGATATAGAATGGTATAAAATGTAAAACAGAACTTTTTATTCCTAAAAAAGGAAAGATAGATTTAATGTATTGGTTGAGACTGGAGCATTCCTTTAGACTTCAACCAAAACTAGTGTGTAGTGAATTGCTTCAAAAAAATTATCAATATAATTCTGTAAGCCCTGTACTCCTTAAAAAAACCAACATACAGGAAAGTAGGGAGCTCTGGTGGTCTTATGTTGAGAAACTGCACTGCCAAGCCAAAGGCATGTGTTTCATAACGGCCAGATGTTCTGTGGGAGAAAAATGGAAATCTCGTCTCATGCTATTTACTGCCTCTGTAAACCTACTAGAGGGTCACCTGGGAGTTATTTCAGACTCAACAGTACACTGCAACAAAATATGAAACTAGATAGGGTGCTCTGGTGGCTTGTGGCAAGGAGTAGTGCTGCCAAACCAGAGGTACATGGTCCAGTTCCACCAGTTGTTCTATGGGAGAATGATGGACTATCTCCCCTTGTGCAGAAAAATTAATTGAAATGGAACATGCAGAACATGAATAATGAGAATATTCCCACACTGGAATTAACATAATCAGTGTCACTGAACAAAAGTAGAAATTATTAAATGGGAAACTAAATAGCTGGGTAAACCTTCACCAAAAATACAATAAAATATAATTTAAAAACCAAAGAAAGAATACATAGAAGACCAAAACCAAAATTCTACCACTGACCCACACATGCCTTATTTAAAAATATTGAGGGTGATGTGGTGCACGAGGAGGGCGACACGGGGCAAGACTTATTTCCTGAGGACCGGTGGCTTGGCAGCTTAATATCTGGGAACAGACTGCAACCCCTAACTCCCAGCGCTGCCAAGCCCTGCACCCCCCTCCCTGCCACAGCACAGTGTCCAGGTACACCACCCCACCACCATCCCGCGCCCCCACACTTCTGCCACACCTGGTGGCCTCAGCACAATCCTGCACCCCCTGACGGTGCTCCAGGGCCACTAGAGACTCCTTCACGCAGCACAACACCACCTGTGGAAAGTACAATTGTGAGTCAGTGCACAAAGGCACACCGTGGAGCTAGCCATCATCTGAAGCCACCAACCGAGCTGTTGTGGGACTGATCTGCCATGAGAAAGGCTGGTAGGATCCTAATTGGGTTTTCTGGGGCACCGCCAGTTGTCTGGGAGAGTTCCCAAGGTTGAACCCACTGGTGGGAATATGGCTGAGCTCTCTCAGCACACACCAACTGCCCAGGAATCAGCGGGCCAGTGATGATTTGGCTGAACTTTCGTGGACACTGCAAACCAGCCAGAGGTGAGTGGGTTGGTGGGAATTTAACTTTGTCTTGTTGAGTCCCCTTGGACCCAGGAGCCTTCCTGGGCAGGGACTACTGTGCAAGGGCAACTGCATGAGCACCACTGGACAGGGACCAGTGAATGAAAACCACTGGGTGGGAGATGGAGAACTGTAATTTGAATGTTGTTGTTGTTGTTGCTATGTGCCGTTGAGTCACTTCCGACTCAGCGACCCTATGTACAACTCTGCTCTGTCCTGTGCCAATCGCACTGTCTCTGACACTCCCATCCTGATTATCCCA
>NW_006399822.1:12543526-12545382 GCF_000299155.1 Elephantulus edwardii
AAAGGACAAGGAAGGTCACTACATAATGCTGAGAGGGTCAATAGAACAAGAGGACATAACAATAATAAATATCTATGCACCAAATGAAAGACCTGCAAAATACATAAAACAAACCTTAACAAGACTGAAAAAGGAAATAGACAACACTACTCTAATACTTGGAGACTTCAATACACCCCTCTCAAGAAAAGATAGAACTACCAGAAAAAAACTCAACAGAGATACTGAAGAATTAAATCACACAATAAACCAACTTGACCTCATAGATATTTATAGGCTAATACACCCCCCAAAATTACAGTATACCTTCTTCTCCAATGTACATGGTACATTCCCTAGAATAGATCACATTCTGCGACACAAGGCAAGCATCAATAAATTCAAAAACATGGAAATAATAAAAAGCATCTTTTCAGGCAATAATGCTACAAAATTAGAAATTAATAATAGGATGATAAAGGCAAAAAAAAAACCCATGCATTTGGAAGCTGAACAACTCCTTGCTTGAACACGACTGGGTACTAGAAGAAATAAAACATGAAATTAAAAAGTTTTTTGAAACAAAGGACAATGAAAACATCACTTACCAAAACCTCTGTGAAGCTGCCAAAGCTGTAATTAGAGGTCAATTTATAGCAATAAGCAAACACATCAAAAGGCAAAAATAATTGACCATTGACTCTCTAACTCAACATCTTCAGCAAATTGAAAAAGAGCAACAAGAAAACCCGACACCCTCTAAAAAAACCGAAATTATAAAAATTAGAGCAGAAATAAATTAAATAGAAAACTAAAAAACAATTCAAACTATCAACAAAACTAGGAGTTGGTTCTTTGAAAAGGTTAATAAAATCGACAAACCATTAACAAAATTCACAAAGGAAAAGAAAGAAAAAACACAAATAATGCGAATAAGAGATGAGTCAGGTAACATCACAATAGAACCAACAAAAATAAATAAGTTAACATTAGAGTATTGTGAAAAATTACACTCAAATAAATATGAAAACCTAGAGGCAATAGACAAATACCTAGAAATGTACAACCTACCTAAACTAACAGAAACTGAAACTGAACATCTTAACAGACCCATTACAAAAGAAGAAATTGAAAAGGTAATACAACAACTTCTGACCAAAAAAAAGCCCTGGGCCAGATGGTTTTATAGGTGAATTTTATCAAACATTCAAAGAAGAATTTTCACTGTTCTATATAAACTATTTCAGGAAATACAGAAAGATGGAATTCTCCCAGATTCATTCTATGAAGCAAACATATCCTTGATACCAAAGGCAGGAAAGGACACCACCAAAATAGAAAACTATAGGGCAATATCTCTTATGAACATAGATGCTAAAATACTGAATAAAATCCTGGTCAGTAGAATTCAACGATACATCAAAGAAATAATCCATCATGACCAAGTGGGATTTTTAACATTCATGCAAGGGTGGTTCAACATAAGGGAAAAAATCAATGTAATTCATCTCATTAACAAAGCAAAGAAAAAGAACCACATGATTCTAACAATTTATGGAGAAAAGGCCTTTGACAGAATCCAACACCCTTTCCTGATTAAAACATGCAACAAAATAGGAGTAGAGGGGAATTTCTTCAAAATAGTAAAAAAGTATTTATGCAAACCCTAGAGCCAACATCGTTCTCAATGGAGAGAGGTTAAAGGCATTCCCTTTAAGAACAGGAACTAGGCAAGGATGTCCACTCTCACCTCTCTTCTTCAACATTGTATTGGAAGTCTTAGCGAGAGCAATAAGACAAGAGAAGGAAATAAGAGGTACCCAAATTGGCAAAGAGGAGGTAAAATTACCTCTCTATGCAGATGATATGATAGTATA
>NW_006399822.1:12547287-12552914 GCF_000299155.1 Elephantulus edwardii
GAAGTGCAGCAATGAATGAATGGAAATCCAAAATCTCTGTAAATGCTCATTAAAATTAATTTTTTAAAAAAGCATATTTGGGGGGGGGTAGGAGAAGACACAAATGATAGAGGTAACATCACAAAAGAACCAGATTAAATTAAATCTATAATATCGGAACCTTATGAAAAGCTATACTCTGATCAATTTGAAAACCTAGAGGAAATGGACAAATTCCTTGAAACTTATGCCTTACCCATATTGACATGGACAGATGTAGAACACTTGAAGAGACCCATCAATAGACATTGAGTAGGTTACATACTCCTGGCAACTGATGCAGAAAAGACATAAAAATGACAGTCCATGATCCCTTGATGATTAAAACTCACCAAAGTAGAAATAGAAGATAATTTCTTCAACATTGTCAAAGTTACATATGCAAAACCAAGAACAAATATCATTCTAAATGGAGAAACACTAGAAGTATTCTCCTTGTGAACAGGGACCAGATAAGGATGCCCTCTGTCTCCACTCCTATTCAATATTGTATTGGAAATACTTGCCAGCGCAATACGGCAAGGGAATGAAATAAGCGATAACCAGATTGACAAAGATATGGTGAAACTGTTAGTATAAGCAGACGATATGATATTGTACAAAGAAAATCCCAAGGACTCAACAACAACAACAGCAAAAACCACTTAGAGCTAGTAGATCAATTTAATAGAATGACAAGATACAAGAGCAATAAGCAAGTATACAATATACAAGTCTGTGGGATTTCTCTACAATAACAAAGAAAACAAAGAGAAGAAAAATACGAAAGCAATACCATTTATAATAACCAGCCACAAATTGAGATAAAATCACAATCCACATAGCAAATTCATTGTTCAAGGAGATTGAAAGGGAAATTATCAAATTTATTTGGCGAGGAAAGCGACCCCAAATAAGCAAAATACTTCTGAGAAACAAAAATGAGGTTGGAGGCATAGTACTCCCTGACCTCAAAACTGACTGCACATCAGTAACCAAAACAGCATGGAACTGATACAATTACAGGCACATAGACCAATGGAACAGAATTGAGAACCCAGAAATAGACCCAGCTATCTATGGTTAATTGATATTCGATAAGAAAATTAAAGCTACCAAAAGGGGAAATGATAACCTCTTCAACAAATGGTGCTGGCAAAATTGGGCTTCTACCTGCAGAAATCTGAAACAGGATCCACATCTCACACTATACACAAATATCAACTCAAGGTGGATGAGAGACCTGGGAGTAAAGCCCAAAACCATAACATTCATAAGAGACAAACTGGGATCAAGCTTAGAAGCGCTAGTCCAAGATATAAAGAGACTGCCAAACACAACCAGAAATGCACAATCTGAAGAGGATAAAATTGATGCATGGGACCATCTAAAGATTAAATCCATGTGTGCATCAAAACCTTTTTTCCAACATGTTGAAAAGAAAACCTACACACTGGGAACAAACATTTGGTAATACCATCTCAGACAAGAGTCTTACAACAAAAGTTTACAGAATATGCCTGGGCATCCATAAGAAAAAGACTGATAACCCAATTACAAAATGGGCAAAAGACATGGAAAGAATTTTCACAGAGCAAAATGTTCAAATGGCAAACAGACCCATGAAGAAATGCTCAAAATCACTGGCAATAAGAGAGATGCAAATCAAAACCACAACAAGGTACCATCTCACTCCACTAACAGTGGCAAAGTCTAATAGGGCAGCAAGTAATGAATGTTGGAGAGAATGTGGCGAGTAAGGAACTCTTATAAATTGTTGGTGGAATTGTAAAATAGTGCAACCATTCTGGAAGATGGCTTGGCGCTTCCTCAAAAAACTGATCATAGAAATTCCATATGACCCAACTATTCCACTACATGGAATATACCCTGAGAAAATGAGAACTGAGGCACAAATGGAGATTTGTCAATCAATGTTTATAGCAGCTTTATTCACCATCGTAAGAACATAGAAGCAGCCCAAATGCCCAACCACAAATGATTGGATTGAAAAAGTATGATACATTCACACAATGGAATACTATGCAGCACACAGGAGCAAGGATTTTGTAAATTATTACCTAACTTGGGAGGGACTGAAGACCATTATGCTGAGTGAACTAACTCAGTCACACAAGGATAAATTTGTATAAAATTGTTATTGTAGAATGAGTATAAGGATCTGAGAGGGGTGGAAGAGGGTGGACATAAAGGGATGAGGATGTGCAGGGGGACGGAAGGATAAATCATGGGGTTGTACAATTTGGTGGGGGGATGAGGGAAATTTAAAGAATTTGTTCTTGAAAACAATGTGTTCGAATTTTGTAAATAAACTAGTGGGGGGGGGGGAAACCTAATTAAAGACACAAAAGACCTTACAAAGAAAACTACAAAACAGTTCTTTGAGAAACAATAAAAGACTTAAATAAATGAGAAAAAAAATGTTTCTTGTTCTTGGATGTTTTTAAGTATTGTAGAGTCATAAACAACTCATAGAAACCCTATGAACAAAGGTCTTGAACACAAAATTTTCATCTTTTCTCGAAGTTCATAGAGTTTCTGGAGGCAACATTTTTGGGAAGTGTATGCCACTCTTGCTTCCAAGCATGTTTTATTTGGGAGATTCACAAACACCAGGTGTTCGGGCCTATGGCCCTTGGACCCAAAAGCCTCTTTAAATACAAGGCCACATCCAATCTGCTCACACCCTATTGTGAGAAACAGCCACACTCTAAGTTATATAAGAAGACTCAATATAGTGAAATCGGTAGCTCTACCAAAACCAATGTATATGTTTAGTAAAATCCCAATACAGATACCAAATTCATTTTTCAAAGGGATAGAAAAGACAGTTGACAAGATTATTTATAGAGGAAAGAGATCTCAACTAAGTAAAATACTTCTGAAAATGAAAGAATTAATTGGGCGGCATAGCACTCCCTGATCTCAAAACCTACTATACAGCACTAGTAATGAAAGCATCATGGTCCTGGTACAATGACAGGCACATAGACCAATGGAATAGAATTGAGAATCCAGAAATTAACCCATCTATCTATAGTGGACTGATATTTGACAAGGAAACAAAAGTCTTTCAATTCAGGAAACAATAATCTCTTCATCAAATGGTGCTGGCAAAACTAGACTGCTACCTGCGGAAACTAGACTGCTACCTGCGGAAAGCTGAAGCAGAATCCAAACATTTCACCATACACAAAAACCAGCTCAAGATGTATCAGAGACTTAGGTGTAAAGCCTAAAACCATACAACAAAAGAGACAAAAATGGGACCAAGCTTAGAAGACCTCGCCTATGGTATAAAGAGGCTGTCAAATATAGCTAGAAACGCTGTATTCGAAAACAGATGAATGGGACCTTCTAAAGATTAAATTCATGTGCACCTCAAAACCAAGAGAGAAAAGAAAGCCTACTAACTGGGGAAAATACATTTGGCAATACCATTTCAGACAAGTGTCTCATAACAAAAGATTACAGAATTCTACAGGTCTCTACAAGGAAAAAAAAACTGATAACACAATTACAAGTGGGCAAGAGACATGTTTTACAGAGGAAGACATTTGGTAGCCAATAGACACATAAAGAAATGCTTAAAATCACTGACAATAAGAGAGATGTAAATCACAACCACGTGGAGACACCATCCCACTCCAGTAGCCATGGCAAAATTTAATAGGACAGGAAGTAATAATAAATGTTGGAGAAGAGTTGGAGAGATAGGAACTCTCATACACTATAGTGGTATTGTAAAATGGTACAACCACTATGGCAGGCAGTTTAGTAGAAACTCCATATGACCCAACTGTTCCACTCCTAGGAATATATCCCGAGGAAATTAGAACTGAGACACAAACAGATATTTGTACACCAATGTCCATAAGGCATTATTCACAGTCACAAGAACATGGGAACAGCCCAAATGTCCCACCACGATAGAATGGATTGACAAATTCCAGTACATTCACACAATAAGCACTCATGAACTCAGGGAAATTACCATTTAACTTGTGTAAGAGAATGGAAGGCATTATACTGAGTGAACTAACTCAGGCTCAGAAGGATAAATACTGCAAAGGACTATTATTCTAAAAACACATGAACTAGTAAAACATATATGGGGATCCAAGGAGGGATGTGATGAAAACAGAGGAGTGAGGATGGGTAAGGGGAAATTAAAGGGTCACACAATTTTGTGGGTGGAGGGAGGAGGGATAAAGGAAATGAGAAAGATCCAGTGGAGATCTGGAAAGACAAGGTAATGGTAGGCATATTTCAATGGCGATTGATTTTATAAGACATAATGAATGAGAATGATTATTGAACAAAATATGATTGTAGAATAATGCAAAACACAATGTTTACAAACTTTGTATGCATAACCAATGTAAAATTTTTAAAAAATAATATTGTTGTTGTTGTGTTATTGAGGTGGAATCCAGTTTTCAGAGGCAGTTCGTTGCATGGGGTATTTCTCATCCTTATGCGGAGTGTCTGGTGGATTTGAACTACATACCTTTGGGTTGCCAGCACAACTCCTTACCACTAAGTGATCAGAGAAACAGACATCAAAAGACTTGAAGCAATCTTCTAAAAATTATGCCACACCTGTTATTGCTTTAAAAAAAAAATCTTCCAATACACTTGCAACATAAGAAACAGTCCTTTCTAGGACCATCACATCAGCTCACACAGAATGTACAATATGCACAGTCCAAAACAGATTCCTGTCATGGGCTTTTACTGTAATCAGAACTGTAACCACCAATCCATTTCCTTGTGACTGTTGAAGAGCAGAAGGAAGTGCCTCTCTCAGTGCTCTGTCAATATCCTGACAGAGGTTTTTGTTTGTTTCCCTTCTCATGAATACAGAAAGTGCTGATACAGGCAAAAAGTATTTTCTACCAGTTCCCGCCCCTCCCCCAGGGCATCCCAGGAAGGAATGATCCTGGAGAATGTATGGTCCAAGAAAGGATTCCCAAGTTGAGTTGGGGTCTCTACCACTGAGATGCCTCAAAATAATACTGTATAATTAAAACAGAAGAGCTCAAAGCAAAAAAGCCAACACCAGCTTCAGAGACCCTAATTCCAGGCCTCAGCTAAGAAGCAACTCTGCTTTTTCATTCTTCTACCTCAAAGACAGCAACTATCCCTCTATGCCTTGCACCTCTCAGTATCTTACCAAGAACCTGACTGAAGTTCTAAGGCTAACTCCCAGCCTCCCACCTTGCAGAGAGCACTAGTTTTGTTTAGGATCCCATTTTGTTTATGGTTGTAGGGACCATTTCACATATACATCTGTCCTGTATCTGTCCATATCCACACACCCTTCTTAATATCAGACAGAAATTAATTTCATGCTCTATTTTATTCAGACTTTAGGACAATTTTGGCTTTGTTATGTTTTCTTTGTGTTGTTGTTATGTGCCGTCGAGTCGTTTCCGACTCATAGCGATCCTATGCACAACAGCCCTAAACCCTGCTCTGTCCTGCACCAAAAGCACCGCCTCTGACACACCCATCCCGATTACCCCAGTCACCGAATCAATCCATCTCATAGAGGGTCTTCCCCTCCTGCGTTGTCCCTCAACCCT
>NW_006399822.1:12555394-12558823 GCF_000299155.1 Elephantulus edwardii
TTCTTTTAATCTGCGTGTGTTCTGTTGTGCATAGGGTTTTCAGAGGCCTGCTATTTCAGAAGTGGGTGGCCAATCCTTCTTCTTAGTCTGTCTTAATCTGAGTGTTCAGATTTAGAGGAGTATCTGACAGACAGCAGAAAATTATGCCATATACAAGCTGGCTGAAATTGCTGATCAAGTTTATGATGGAACCAATACCGTATGATGTTAACCTTTGGCTGATGTTAGGGAAAGTTCAACAAAAACCGTATCCCTGATTCTGAGGGATTGTACTAGGACAGTTGTTGTTTATTGTTGTTGTGTGCCATTGAGTCACTTGCAAATCATAACGACCCTCTGTGCAATAGCCCTGAAACCTTCTCTATCCTGTGCCAACTTTACTGTCTCTGACACACCTACTCTCATTACCCCAGTCACTGTATTAAACCATCTCATCAGTGGCCTCCCTCTCTTTCTCTATCCCTGTACCCTTCCAAGCATGATGTCCTTCTTTAAGGACCTTCTTGCAACATGCCCAAAATATATAAGACAAAGCCTCAGAACCTGTTTGTTCTCCTGGCAGTCCATGCTATATAGTTAACACTCTTCTCCAGCACCACACCTCAAGGGCATCAATT
Organism: Elephantulus edwardii; assembly: GCF_000299155.1. Lineage (NCBI taxonomy): Eukaryota > Metazoa > Chordata > Mammalia > Macroscelidea > Macroscelididae > Elephantulus > Elephantulus edwardii. Next base: position 12,556,012 of record NW_006399822.1, read on the forward strand.
CTCTTTCTACCATCCCTAGTCATTGTCCAACACTCTGACATACAGAAAGCAATTGTGAAGATCATGGCCTGGATCAGGCACACCTTCATATCCAGACAGACATTATTGCTTTTCAATACTCCAGAGAGGTCCCTGACAGCCAACTTTCCCAATGCAGTTCATCTCTTGATTTCCTAGATGCTGGTACCAAGACTGTTGATTGTGGAGCCAAGCAAACTAAATCTGTTAACAATCTCAGTCTCTTCACCATCTATCATAAGGCTGCCAGTCGGCCCAGTGATGAAAATCTTTGTTTTCTAGATGTTGAGCTTCAATTCGTATTGAATGCTGCAGTCCTTAACCTTCTGCAATAAGTGCTTCAGGTCCTCCTCAGTTTTAGCAAGCAGGGTTGTGTCAACTGCATAACACAGGTTGTTGAATCTTCCTCTAATACTGATGCCACATTCCTCCTCATACAGCCCAGCCTCCTGGATGATGTGTGCTGCATATAGACTGAAAAGGTATGGAGACAGAATACATCCCTTGCAAACACCCTTCCTGATCTTGAACCATGCAGTGTATCCTTGCTCTGTTCTGACGACTGCTTCCTGATCCAAGCATAGGTTTCACATAAGCACAATAAAATATTCTGGTATTCCCATTCTTCTCAGAGTCAGCCACAGTTTGTTGTGATCCACACAGTCAAATGCCTTTGCATAGTCAATGAAACACTGATAGAGACATTCCTCTGGAATTCTCTGCTTTCTTCCAAGATCTTTCTAACATTAGCTATAATACCCCTAGTACCGCGACTCCTTCTAAACCCAGCCTGCACATTGGCAATTCTCAGTTGATGTACTACTCCAGTCGCTTTTGGATAATTTTCAAAGAATCTTGCATGCATGTGATATTAATGATATTGTTTGATCATTTCCACACTAAAAATTTTGTTATTATTATAATCAATTTTAATGAAAATTTACAGACTTTGGATTTCCAGTTATTCATTGTTGCAATCTTCTCCCTGCCCACTCCTCCTCTTCTCTTTGAAAAGCAAAAGAAAAATTCTTTCATTGCTATACAATCCCTCCCCCCAAGTCCACTCCACTATGAAGCCTTCATTCTGGATTCCTGTCATGACAATACCTAATCATATATCCCTTTTAAACAGTTCTCTCTCTCTCATCTGTTTCAATGCAGTATGCATCATTTATCCCATCTTTCTCAGTCTCCCCCCAACCTTGATGTCAGTCCCATTTTATAACAGTGGCACTATGCACTATTTGTCCTTTTGTGACTCAGCATAATGTCCTCCAAGATCACCTTTCTCTGGAATGAGAACAAATATAGATCTCTTCCAGTCAGTTGGCCAGGTGTGGCCAGGTGGTTGTCCTCCAGGCAGTGTCCATCTGTTGAAATATGTCAATTAGTATGTCGTTATATCCTGGAGCCTTGTTTTTTGTCAATTCTTTCAGAGCAGTTTGAATGTCTTCCTTTATCACCACAGGCTCTTGTTCATACATTGTTTCATGAAATTCTTCTGTGTCAGCCAATTCTTCCTTGGTACAGTGACTCTATATACTCTTTCATCTTCTTTTAATGCTTCTTGGATCATTTAATATTCTGTCAAAAGCATCCTTAAGTATTGCTACTTGTGGCTTGAATTTGTGTTTCAGTTCTTTCAGCTTAAGAAATGCTGAGCGAGTTCAGCCCTTTTGATTTTCTGACTCCAGCTCTTTGCACATTTCATTATAATACTAGGACAGTACTACTTGCTTTTTTTCTACCAATTACAATTTATCCATTGATTTCTTTTGCTTAGGCTTTTTGTAAGCATATGTATTTACTCTTCAACTATGTCAATTATAATAATACTGGCCTAATTTATGATGTCTTCCTTTTCTTAATTCTCTATTAGCCTTACGTTTTTTTATCATATTGGCTAAACTATGAGTTTATCATTCAAAACTAATAGAATGGTGACTATTTTCTTCAAAATGACTGTGCAGCTGTCATGGCATTGGAGAACTTATGTATTCTAAAACTCTCACCCATTGCCAAGGAGAAAGAACTATCTCATACCTGACCTTCCTTTAGGGTATAGAGGCTGTAATTCACAAAGGAAGAGATTGCCCATATTTCTCCTGAGGATCTCCTGGTGGATTCAAACTGCTAGGGAGATGTGGACTCTGGGTTAGCAGCCTAACTCCCTATAGACTAAGCCATCAGAGTGCTATGTTGTTATGTTAAGTGCCGTCGAGGCATAGATGAACAGAAGTCCTCAACACTTATGTGACTTTCATCCTTTCTCCAGGTTCACAGGATTTCCAGAGGCAAGTTATTATGGAAGTGGGTGCCACTCCTGCTTCCAAGCTTGTTTTAATCAGGGAGCTACACCAAACACTGTCTGCCTTGGGTAACCATTAATGCATATGACACACTAGTGTCACAGTGTTCAGCTTCACAGCAATCGCAAGTTACCTCTGTACGACAAGTGGACACACCAGGGCTATATAACCTAGAAGAATGTTTGAACAAAAACAATGAAAAAGAGGCCTGAGGGCTGCAGGTTAGAAGTCACCCACCTTTGGCTTAGTAGCACCACTTTCTTTCCATTAGATCAATTGATCTCTCTCTAATATTTAAGGAAAGTCTATTTCTTGAGTTTTGCTATAAATTCTAGCCTAATCCAGGAAGTATTAAAAGAAGATGGAAGGAATATACTGAGTCACTGTATTGAAAGGAATTGGAAGACACAGAAGAATTTCATGAAACAACATATGAGCAAGAGCCTATGGTGATGAAAGAAGAAGTTCAGGCTGCTTTGAAGGAA
>NW_006399822.1:12559913-12562121 GCF_000299155.1 Elephantulus edwardii
CAAGGAGGATAGAAGGAGAATTGATGCCTTTGAGCTGTGGTGCTGGAGAAGAGTATTGAGAATACCATGGACTGCTAGGAAAACAAACAGATTTGTCTTGGAAAGGGTTAAACCGGGTGGCTCCTTGGAGGCAAGGATTCTGAGCCTCTGTCTAACATACTTTGGACATGTTGTGAGGAGAGACAGGTCCTTGGAAGACATCATGCTTGGAAAGGTGGAGGGACAGCGCAGGAGAGCAAGGCCCTCTATGAGGTGGATTGATTCAGTGACTGGAAGAATTGGGATGGGAGTGTCGGAGACAGTGTGATTGGCACAGGACAGAGCAGAATTTAGGGCTGTTGTACATAGAGTCGCTATGAGTTGCAAGCGACTCGACGCCACATAACAACAACAACAACAACAACAAGTTTCCCTAATGCTATAACAAATTACCCCTACTTATGTTTTTAGGAAGTTTGAAATAACTTTGTCTACTAATATTAGAAAGTTTGGAGAGAGCCTTGAATCTAGAGTTTGCCATTTCTAACTAAAAACTCCATTGTGGGAAATCACTTCTCACTAGCATGTAAAATTCTCACTGAAACATTTTAAAATGTTGGTGATGGCATGAATAAATTTCTGCCTGCTAGAAACTGGTCTTGATCAGGGAAGGAATACATATTTGATTTTTATTATACTGTCTATTCCAGAGGATTAATTTATCTCTTTGGGTACCAAGAAACAGTTCTGTATCTAAGCCACTGAGCAAATCTACTGTGTAGAACCCTTTAAAGTGCCGAAGAGTAAAGATGTAACTTTAAAGGTTAAGGTGTACCTTACCCAAGCTATGCATGTTTAGGATAGTTGGCCAATGAATAAAAGCAGACCAAACAGAAATCAGTGTCTTTAAATTGTAGTGTTAGTGAAGACTATTAAATATATCATGCCCTACCAAAAGATAAAATTAAACTGTCTTGGAAAAAGTATAGCCAGGATGCTCCTTAGAAGCAAGAATGATGAGATTTCATCTCACATAGTTTGGGATTTTTATTAAAACGGGACAGTCCCTGGAATAATGAACTCAAACATAGTAGCATTGTGAGCATGGTACAGGGCCGAGTAGTGCTTTGTTCTGTTGCAGAGAGGATTGCTATAAGGTAACAGCATCTAACAACAAGAAAGCTAAGCAACCTATATATCTTTGTTATTGGTAAAAGTTGTACCCAAGCAAGGCCTAGATTTAGAACATGCTCAAATTCATTTCGCTAACTTTAATGAAATTTATCAAGTAATTATCAAATACACTACATTTTCTGAGCCTCTGGGAATATAGTAATAAATATATCTCAGATCCTGCTTGCTTGGATTTCAGAAAAGAAGGGTTAGTAAATGTCTGAACAATTAGAACAGAGATATACAGGAGGTGTTGAGGAGCACATAAACCAAGGGACAGAAAACAAGCAGAACTCCTAACGGGAATATGAGGTTGAGCCTAGACCTGCATATAGGTCAAAAAACCTAAAAGACTCAAGAGAAGTAGAGACTTCAAACTTCTCTGAACATTCTTCATTTCCAGCCCAGTGGCCACCTTAGGCTATTTAAGTGATTAATGGAATGAAGGAATGTAAATAAAAAAAGATACAATAGTGTGATGAGTGATTGTGATGGGATAATTGCCATTAATGTGTGAGTGACATGAGAATAGACTACACATGGACTTTAGACAATCTAATATGAGAATTAGGGAGCTCTGGTTGCCTAAAAATTAGGAGTTGCACTGCTAAACCTAAGGCAGGTAGCTCGTGTCCACCTGCTGGTCAACTAAAGAAAGATGTAAAGTCTCCTCTCGCAATTTACAAACTCTGAAAAAACAGCTGGAAAGTCAGTTATTAGTTGGTCCCGATTCAACAGCAATGAAAAAAAAGAAAGAAATATTAAGAAGCTCTGATGAAATAGTTGGTAGGGAGTTTCTCTGCTAGCCTAAAGGTGGTGCCTCTCTGGTGATTTGAATCCACCAGTAGCTCAGAGGGAAAAAGATTAGCCGTTTTCTCTCACACCATTTATGTTGTTGTTGCTATGTGCCGTTGAGTCACTTCCGACTCAGCGACCCTACGTACAACAGCCCTAAACTCTGCTCTGTCCTGTGCCAATCGCACTGTTTCTGACACTCCCATCCTGATTATCCCGGTCACTGAATCAATCCACCTCATAGAGGGCCTTCCCCTCCTG
>NW_006399822.1:12562851-12574671 GCF_000299155.1 Elephantulus edwardii
CATCCCTGGTGTATGCCCTTCCCAATTTGGAACCATGCAGTGTTTCCTTGCTCTGTTCTGACGACTGCCTCCTGGTCCAAGTATAGGTTTCACATTAGAAAGATCAAGTGTTCTGGGATTCCCATTCTTCTCAGAGTCAGCCACAGTTTGTTATGATCCATACAGTCAAACGCCTTTGCATAATCATTAAAACACAGATATACATTCCTCTGGTATTCCCTGCTTTATGCTAAGATCCATCTAACATCAGCTTCAATATCCCTTGTACCACGACCCCTTGTAAAAACCAGACTAGTTGTGGGAGGATTTCAAGCGTATCATCCAGGAAGAGTGCAAATGGTCATTGCAAAGACAGAAGAGGAAAAGAAGACCAAAATGGATGTCAGAAGAGACTCTGAAAATGGCATTGGAGTGCAGAGACGCCAAAGCACAAGGAAGAATTCAAGATACTAAAGAGTTGAATAGTAGATTTCAAAAGGCAGCACGGGATGACAAAGTAAAATATTACAATGAAATGTGCAAGGAGTTGGAGTCAGAAAATCAAAAGGGCCGAACTCGCTCAGCATTTCTTAAGCTACTGAAGAATAAATTCAAACTTCGAGTTGCTATAATCAACGATGCTTTAGGCAGAATATTAAATGATCCAGGAAGTATTAAAAGAAGATGGAAAGAATATACTGAATCACTGTATCTAAAGGAATTGGCAGACACAGAAGAATTTCATGAAGCAACATATGAGCAAGACCCTATGGTGATGAAATAAGTTCAGGCTGCTTTGAAGGAAATGGCAAAAAATAAGGCTCCAGGATTAGATGGTATACCAATTGACGTATTTCAGCTAACAGTTGCAGCCCTGGATGTGCTCACCAAGCTGTGCCAAGAAATCTGGAGAAAAACCACTTGGCCAACTAACTGGAAGAGATCTATATTTCTTCCCATACCAAAGAAAGGTGACCCAGCAGAGTGTGGAAACTATAGAACAATCTCATTGATTTCACATGCAAGATTCTACTGAAGATCATCCAAAAACGACTGGAACAGTACACCATTTATAGTCTCCCAAAATCCACTAAAGGGTCAGGTGTGGTCACTTCCAGCTTTATGGCAATGTGTATGAGTTTGAATATGGAGATTGATATATTTAACTTTATTTTGAGGGTTACTTAATGAAGCCCTGCACTTTTCCAGTGTATAGAGGATGCATACCTAAATTTTGAAGCAAACAGGGTTCAGGTCTGTTGTTCCTAGAGTTGCTGTGGGTTGTACTCAACATCATATAGCTACAACAGCACAGCTGAAGTAGATAAATGTCTACAGTGTGTATACTACTTAACATACACAAAAATAATTTTACATATAAACATACATTTAGAAATTTTACCTTTCTCAATCACTGTTTGTCACCTCAGACCTATTCCTGAGATGGTCTTTAAGTTCTGGTGGGATAGACTCAAGGTCAAACTTTGGTTCTTGTGTATTTGATTTTATTTTATTTAGCTTCAGTTTGAACTTGCATATGAGTAGTTTATAGTCTATTTCACAATCAGCACCTAGCCTAGTTTTCACAGTTGATATTGAGCTGCTCCTGTGATCTTTTTCCACAGTTGTAATCAGTCTGATTTGTGTGTAGGCCATTAGGTAAAGTCAATTTGTATAGTTACCACTTATGTTTCTTATAAAAGATATATGCAATGAATAGGTCATTGATTTTACAGAATTCTATCATTTAACCTCTAGCCTCAATTCTGTCACCAAGTCCATGCTTTCTGAGTACTGATCCTTCTCTTCTATTCCCAAAGTTTGCATTCCAGTCCTACATTATTATCAAGGCATGTAGTTGCATGTTTGGTTGATTTCCAACTGCAAAAGTTCATGCAAATAATCTATGTCCTCCTCTTTGGCTCTGGTTTTTGTTGCATATATTTGAATGATAGTGGAATTAACAGGTCTTCCTTTTATGTGTATGGATATTATCCCATCACTCACATTATAATTTAAGATGGATCTAGATATGATCTTTTTAACTATGAGCATGATCCCATTTTTACCTCACTTTTTCATTTCCAGCATAAAATTTCATATGATTATCTGATTTAAAACGTCCCATGCCAACTATTTCATTTTACTGGTGCCTAGTATGTCACTATTTGTAGGTTGTATTTCTTCCTTAACAATCTCCAATTTTTCTACATTCATACTTCTCACATTCCACATTCCAATCAGTAGTGTTTTTTGCAACTGTTCCTCCTCCTTTGTTATTCCCATTAAGAAGGTTCTACCTCCAGTGCCATATCTGCTAGTCTACTCCAAGTGCTCTATTGTACATAGGGTTAACTGAGACCTGTTATTTCAGAAGTGGATGGCTAATCCTTCTCCCCAGTCTGTCTTAATTTGAATGCTCAATTCTAGAGCAGTATATGACAGACAAGCATTCTGTCTAAAAGTACAGATGAGAGATATTTCAGATCATTCAGATAATAGATCAGGTGTTGTTTCTGCCCACCACCCACTTAGGTGCACATGTCTTGTTCTCACTCCTATCCCTACTCTGTTAACATCCTGCTCAGTTTCCCTTTTTTGTCCCTCCAGCACCTCCAACTCTTCTTTGACTCAGACCTCCACCCACCTCTGTCTACCCACTTCCTCTCCACTCTTTTGTGATGTTGGTTTTCCTTGGTAGAGATGAGGGTAGAACATCCTGTTGATAGTGTCTTCTCTCTTGAAGTCTTTTGTCTTCATGTGTCCAAAATGAGCTGTGGGAGTATATTAAAAAACAACATCCACAATGAATGCAAAAAGTCATTACAAAGAGAGAAGAGGAGAAGAAAAGACCAAAGTGGATGTCTGAAGAGACCCTAACTATTTCACTGGAGCACAGAGAAGCTAACGCAAATGGAAGAAATCAAGAGTTAAGGAGCTGAACAGAAAATTTCAAAGACAACTTGGAAAGGCAAAGCAAACTATTATAAGGAAATGTTCAAGGAGCTAGAGTCGGAAAATCAAAAGGGATGAACTCGTTCAGCATTTCTTAGTCTGATGGAACAAAAGAACAAGTTCAAGCCTTGAGTTGCAATATTTAAGGATGCTGAGGGCAGAATGCTGAATGACACAGGAAACATTGAAAGAAGATGAAAGGAGTACACAGAGTCACTATAACAAAAAGAATTGGTGAGACAGAAGAATTTCATGAAAAAAAATATATGATCAAGAGGTAATGGTGATGAAGGAAGAAGTTCAAGCTGCTCTGAAGGAATTTGCAAAAAGCAAGGCCCCAGGAATTGATAGACTACCAGTTGACACATTTCAACAGACAGATACTGTTCAGGTGATGCCAAGACATCTGGAGGACAACTACCCTGCCAACTGACTGAAAGAGATCTATATTTATCCCCATTCCACAAAACGATAACCAACATAATATGGAAATTATAAAAAAAATTACTACTATCACACAAAAGCTAGATCTTGATGAATAATATAAAAAAAAGAACTGGAACAGTATATAAGCAAAGAACTTCCATATGTGAAAGCTGGGTTTAGAGGGGTCTAGGTAGTAGGGACATCATAGCCAATGTTAGATGGATCTTGGCTGAAAGCAGAGATTACCAGAGGAATGTCTCTCTGTGTTTCGTTGATTATATAAAAGCTTTTTACAGTGTGGATTACAACAAATTGTGTCTAACCTTCAGGAGAATGGGAATCCCAGAACTCCTAATTGTCCTAAATGAAATGTATACTTGGACCAGGAAGCAGTCCTCAGAACAGGGTAGGGAAACACTACATGGTTCAGGATCAGGAAAGGTGTGCACCAGGGATACATCCTATCTCCATATCTTTCAATATTTATGCAGAACAGATCATTCAGGAGGCTGGACTTTATGAGAAAGAATGTGTCATCAGGATTAGAGGAATACTCATCAACAACCTGCCTTATTCAGATGGCACAACCTTGCTTGCTGAAACTGAAGAGGACATGAGGCATTTGCTGCAGAAGGTTAAGGACTGTAGTCTCCAATGTGGACTGAAGCTCAACATCAAGGAAATGAAGATTCTCACCACTGTGCCAATTGGTAGCTTCATGATAGACAGAAAAGAGATTAAGATTGTTAACACTTTCAGCTTGCTTGGTTCCACAATCAACACTCTTGGCAGTAGCAGTCAGGAAATTGAAAGACAAATTGCATTGGGAAAGTCTGCTGTCTGGGACCTCTCAGAGTATTGAAGAGCAACTCTATCAGTCTGGTGACTAAGGTGTGCCTGATACAGACCATGGTCTTTGTAATTACTTGCTATGCATGAGAGAACTGGACAATGATAAGGATGATAGAAGAAGAATAGTGCCTCTGAGTTATGGTGCTGGAGAAGAGTCTTGAAAACACTGTGAGCTGCCAGGAGAACAAAAAGGTCAGAATTGGATAGGGTGAAACTGAGCTGCTCCCTAGAGGAAAAGATTGTAAAGTTACATCTCATACTTTGGGCTTGTGGCCAGGATTTGTAGGAGCCAATACTTAACTATGAACTCATGCCTGTAGGAATAATTTTTAAATTAAGTTGGTTTTGCCTCCTTTTTTATTTTATTCTGTCATTACATCACTATAACTTTTACAAAATAATGCTTGGAAAGGTTGAGGGACAGCACAGGAGAGGAAGAATCAGAGTGAGATGGATTGACTCAGTGACTGGAGAAAAGGGATTAGGTCTGTTGGAGATGATGAGATTGACCTAGGATAGGGAAGAGTTCAGAGCTACTGTACATAACATCACTATGAGGCACAGGTGATTCAATGGCACATAACAATACAACATTCACCATCAGCATCCAAAAATCTACTGGAAGGTCAGCTATGAGTCAGTTCTGACTCCACAGCAATGAGTTTATTTGTCACCAGTGGTACCTATCGTGGTTTTCACAAACACAACTGCTGTCTATGTTGTTTAAGAGTAACCTCTGGAAACTTAGTGGTAAGGGATTATGCCGTCAATGTAAAGGTGCATGGTTCAAATCCACCAACTGCTTCATGGAAGAAAGATGGACAATCTCTGCCTACACAATTTACTGCTTCTGAAAACCTGCTAGAGGATCAGCTATGGGTCAGTCCTAACTCAACAAGTCAATGGAATGTAACAATAACAGCATATAATTTAAGAAATGGTAAGATTCAAATTGTGATTGAAGCTCTTGCTTCAGCCTAGAGAGTGTATCACTGATCAATGTTTCCCACTAACTCCTTGCGATCTTAATAATCTCTGGCTTCAGAAGTCTGAGTTGTAGGAGCCAATATTTTACCATGAACTCATACCTTTAGCAATGATTTTTTTTTTATGTGTGTACCGTCAAGTCAGATCTGACTGGTACAGGAGGAGATTGTCCCTCCTTCTTCAGCAGAACATCTGGTCGATTTGAACCTCACATCTCTGGGATTGCAGTGCAGCTTCTTGCCACTAGGCCACAGGAATGATTCTTAAATTAAGTTGGATGGTTTTGCCTCCTTACCCCCTTCCTTTAAAAAATCTAATTCTGTCATCATGTCTCTATCATAATCACAAAATAACAGTAATGTAGGTCATTTCAAATGAATGTGCCTTCCCTAAACAGAATTTTGTTTTTCTAAGTATGGTAATTAAGATAGCATCTCACAATATGGCAAGCCTTAAATAAAAGGTGATTCCTTCTATTTTGGAGGGGGGAGCTATTCCAAAATTCTTGGCATGCTCATATATGATAAATAAAGAACTAATTTACATGAGCTGTTAAAAGGCTTATTGATTTTCTAAAAATAAGACTTTAGTAGAAAAGGTAATTGATTTTGTGTTATGCCCTGAACAGGGGACCTGAAAATTCTTTCTGGGAATAGTGTACAGTCTTTTGAAGAGTCTCAAAGTGAATAGCATTCTTGTGTTCCAATAATTCTAAATCAGGTGATTTCTTGTAAGACCAAAAGTCTTACAGTTTTTCCATTTATAAAAGACAGCATCTTTCACAGTCAGAGATTTTCCAAGAGGAAGTGTACAATGTTCCCATGTCATCCAACTTGTGCAAGGCTTTTACATTTGGGTTTTGTTTTTAAAACCAAGAAGACAATACAGATAACAAAATTCTTAGTAGTTATCACACTTCCTGATTTTAAAACATAGTATACCCAAAGACAGTGTACCACCCAAAGGAAAGCTGGCCTCCAGTTGAGCTGCACACCAGCACCACTGAGGACAATTACAAATCTTAGAAGAGGTAAGTGCACGCAGAGAAGATTCCCATAAGGAAATACAAAGCCTGAAAAGGTGGCTGCATAGAGGTGTCTGGCTCTGTTCCACTTGCCTCACACCAAAAAGAGAGATTGCAGCGGAAACTGATCTTAGGCCATGCTGCAGACCACCAAAGAGAATTACAAACTTTAGAAGAGGCAGGCAACACTCAGGTGAGATTCCCACAGGACTGCACTACAGACCAGGGAGAAGTTGAGGATTTTAGGAAAGGCATTATTTCCCACTGCACAGGTCCAGACAGGACTCCTGGTGTAGTGAGTTGCTGCCCCCTATAAAACGAACACATTAAATCTGTAGCTAATCAATAGCATTATAGATTAAAAACTATCATCAACCTACACAGACACAATAGAAACAGCCTAACACATACCAAGAAAAACTTCATGTAATATAAAAAAAGCAGCAGGCATCCTCAAATATTGTGAGGGAAAATAACCCCAAAACAAAACAACAAGCCTTCTCCTAAAAAATGCAGAGCATATTGCAGAACCAAAGAATACCCTAGAGATAGGGAAGCAGGAGAAATCTATTGGCACAAAGTAATATGAACAGCTACTGAAGATGGTACAAATGATGAAAGAAAGAGTGGAAGCTATAAATAAAGTGATAATCCAGAGAGGAGCCAGAAGAAATATATCTACAACAAGGAAACCAAAAGAAACCTATCTACACCAAGGAACATGAACAACTATGGAAGAATTACAAAAGGTTAGAGAAAGAATTGAAACTATAAAGAGGTAAAAGAATTTTAAAAAATTGTCAGAAGACAGAGAAGGTACAATCAACATAGTACTGAAAATATCAGAAATACATGAAAATAGCCAGAATATCAAGACTGAAATGGCAAAAGTTTCAATATGCTGGAGAAACAAACACAAAAGCAAAACAAAACAAAAAAAACAGAACATAAGAGATGGAGCAAAATTCTCCAAAATCAAAGATGAGGATAGAATACTAAAAGAAGAAAAGAAAGAGTCATCTACAAAGGAGAAGCAAGTAGATTAAGTTCTAATTTTCAACAGAAACAATGGAAGGAAGAAGACAGTGGGATAGCATATACCAAAGGTTAAAGAACATAATTGCCAGCCATGGATCATGAATCCAGCAAGTAGGCCATCAAAGATGAGGAAATTAGATCATTCTCAGAAAATCAGGAACTTAAGGAATTTGTGAAAACAAAACCATGCTATAAGAAATTCTAAGATAATATCCTCTCGCAGAGACACCAAAGGAAAGTGGATGGACCATTGTTGTTATTGTTGTTATATACAAAAAGTCACCCGTGACTCATAGTGACCCCTATGTACAACAGCTCTGAAGCCTGCTCTATCTTGAGCCAGTCTCACTGAATCCAACACATCTACCCCCACTACCCCAGTTACTGTATAAATCCATCTTATCTGGGGTCTTCCTTTCCTGCACAATCCCTTTTCAAGCGTGTTGTCCTTCTTCAGTGATGGGTTCCTCGTGGCCACATGCTCAAATGATGTTGGACAGAGCTTCAAAATCCTAGCCACCAAGGATAAACCTGGTTTCACCCTCTCTAAGACAGAACTATTTGTTCTCTTGGCAGCCCATGGTTCAAAATAGGCAAATGACTTGAATAGAGGTTTCACCACAGAGGATGTTCAAATATCTTCAACTCATGGGAAGATACTCATCATTATTAGCCTTTAGAGATATACAAATACAAATCACATTGAGGCACCATTTGGACCTCTCCTAAGTGATAAAGAGCAATCATGTTAGTGTAAAGACTAAGGTACACCTGATCCAAGCTATGATACTTTCAATTACTTATATTTCTGGAAGTTGGATAATGAATAAGTATGACCAAATAATTGATGCCTTGGAATTGTGGTGTTGGAGAATACAGAATATCTTATGGACTACCAAAAGAACAAACAAGTACAACCAGAGTGAAACTTGGTCTCACATACTCTGGGCATGTTGTCAGAAGGAACCAATCCTTGTAAAAAGACATCATGCTGGGAAAGATGGTGATGGTGATGTATATTCAAGTTTAAACCAACCCATAGCTGACAGTAAATGGCATGAGTAAATTGCCCATCCTTCTCCTGTGAAGAAGCTAGTTGATTCAAACTGTGTGCCTTTGGGATTGCACACAAAGGAAGACCTTCAATAAGATAGATTGACATAGTGGCTCTAACATGGGCTTAAGAATGGTGGAGATCATGAGGATGGTGTGGGGTAGGGCAAGATTCAGATGTTACTCATATGGTCACTAGGAGCCATAGTCGATGGCACCTAACAACAAGAAGTGGTAATTGTGGATCAAATCATACTTCTCTTTCCAGTTTTCTAACCAAGACCAAACTGTTTTTCACAGTAGTTGAACCACTGTGTATTTTGCATTTCCACTAACTGTGTGTGAGAGTTCTTTCTCCACACCTTGCCAGCATTTGTTTTTGGTTTTATTGAACTTTGCTGTTGTTGCTGGAATGTAATAATATCTCCTTGTTTTGGTTTTTATCTCTCTCAGAGCTCTGGTTGCCTAGTAGATAGAAAGTTACACTGCCAATTCAATGGTAGATGGTTCAAATCCACGATCTGTTCTGTGAGGAAAAGATGGGCAATCTCTTTCCCTGCAATTTAGTCTCCTAATATTGAGGTTCAGCTACAAGTCGATTCCAACTACACAACAGTGAGTTATAGGATAAAACTGAGAACAGCAACTTGAAAAGTTAGGTGAGAACTTTAAGGGACAGTTAATTTATGTTAATGGGGGGAATATCCCAGGAAATGAGAGTATTTTAACATCTAAAGAATGTAATCATTATCACTAAATTGTACATGCATGTAGAAACTGATGGATTGGTGCATGTCTTGCTGTGTATATTTTAAACAACAACAAAATTTAGGAAGAAAGAAAATCAAGCTTATTTCCATGCAATTCACTGAAGTGTGTAGAAAGGCTTGTGGCCTGTGTGGGAAGAGAAGCCAATAAGCAGGCTCACTGCTAGCTGGCAGGACCGGTGTCTAGCCAGCAAATGGAGTGCATGGAGGCTAGAGGCAGGGGTGTGTCTGCAGGGACTGTGGCAATGAGCTAGGAAGGGTGTAGGAAAGAGACACACATGCTTGGGTGAAAGAGAGAGGAATGCAGTAGCTGAAGGGAGCAGGAAGAGATTGGAAGGGCTGATCCAGGAAAGGCTGGAGGGCAGTAAGGAATAGTTGAAGGTTGGGAATAGGATAAAAATTGACAGGGTTTTATTCTTCCCACACAAAGTAGAATTGAAAGGAGGGCAAGGTAGACAGGAGGAGGCCAATAGGCACCTGTGTCCCAGTTGGTCCAACATCAAGCAGGAGGTATGGAGAGAGCCACTGGCTTGCATTTTCAGCCAAAAGGGGGCTTAGATGCCAGCCTTCCACCAAGGATTCTAAGTGGCATAAGATGTTCTCATAAAGAAAAGCCAGGAAACCCAACACCCTCTAAAAAAACCCTGAAATTATAAAAATTAGAGCAGAAATAAATGAAACACACACACAAAAAAAAATTGAAACTATCAACAAAACTAGGAGTTGGTTCTTTGGAAAGGTCAACAAAATCAACAACCATTAGCAAAACTCACAAAAGGAAAGAAGGAGAAGAGACAAATAATCTGAATAAGAGATGAATCAGGCAATGTCACAACAGAACAAACTAAAATTTTAAAAAGCTAACATTAGAGTATTATGAAGAACTAGACTCAAACAGATATGAAAACCTAGAGGAAATGGGCAAATACTTTGAAATGCACAACCTATCTAAACTGACACAAACCAACATTAAACATCTGAACAGACCCATTACAAAAGAAGAAATTGAAATACAACAACTTCCAACCAAAAAAAGCCCTGGACCAGATGGTTTTATAAGTGAATTTTATCCAACATTCAGAGAATGACTATCACCAATTCTACATAAACTATTTCAGAAAATAGAAAAAATGGAATTCTTCCAGACTCATTCTATGAAGCAAACATATCCTTGATACCAAAGCCAGGAAAGGACACCACCAAAATAGAAAACTGTAGTCTAATATCTCTCATGAACATAGATGCAAAAATCCTGAATAAAATTCTGCCCAATAGAATCCAATGATACATTAAAGAAATAATTCACCATGACCAAGTAGATTCATAACAGGTATGCAAGGATGGTTCAACATAAGAAAAACAATCACATTAACAAAGCAAATAACAAGAACCACATGATCCCATCAATTGATGCAGAAAAGGCCTTTGACAAAATCCAACACCCATTCCTGATTAAAACACTCAATCAAATAGGATTAGAGGGGAATTTCTTCAACATAGTAAAAAGTATTTATGCAAACCTGAAAGCCAACATTGTTCTCAATGGAGAGAGGTTAAAGGCATTCCCTTGAAGAACAGGAACTAGGCAAGGATGCCCATTATAACCTCTTATTCAGTATTGTATTGGAAGTCTTAGTGATAGCAATAAGATAAGAGAAGGAAATAAAACGTATCAAAATTGGCAAAAAGGAGGTAAAATTATCTTTCTATGCAGATGATATGATAGTATACTTAGTAAACCCTAAAGACTCAGCAAGAAAACTATTGGACACAGTGGAGCAATTCAGCAAAGTAGCAGGATACAAGATCAACATACAAAAATTAGTTGGCTTTCTCTACAATGATAAAGAGAATACAGTGCCAGAACTAAGAAAAACAATACCCTTCACAATGGCTAATCACATGATTAAATACTTGGGAGTAAATCTAATCAGAAACACAAAGGATCTATTCAAAGAAAATTACAAAACATTATTAGAAGAAAACAAAAAGAGACCTTGAGAAGTGGAAGAATATCCCTTGCTCATAGATGGGAAGACTTAATGTTGTGAAAATGGCAATACTACCAAAGGCTATTTACACATTCAATGCAATCCCAATACAAATACCAATCCCATTCTTCAACGAGATGGAAAAGGCAATCTCCAGTTTCATTTGGAATGGAAAGAAACCCCGAATAAGCAAAGCACTCCTTAAAAAGAGAAGAAAATTCCCAGAAATACAGAACCTAAAGGAGTTAGTAAAAACAAGACCAGCCTTACAGGAAACACTGAGAAACGTCCTTGAAACAGAGATGCCACAGAAAACAGGATGGACCAAAGTAACTAGCAACAAAACCAAAAAGAATTGAACAGAATGACAGCAATAAAACCCTACCTTTCAATAATTTCACTGAACGTGAATGGTTTAAATGCACCAGTGAAGAGAAAAAAAGTACCAGATTGGATAAAAAAACAAAATCCATCAATATGTTGCCTACAAGAGACACATCTGAAAAATGTAGATAAAGAAAGACTAAAAATTAAAGGATGGGACAAAAGATACAAAGCAAATGGCAACCAAAATAAGCAGGAGTAGCGATACTAATCTCTGATAAAATAAATTTCAATGCAAAAAACCATCACAAAGGACAAAGAAGGTCACTACATAATGCTCAGAGGATCAATAGAACAAGAAGATATAACAATATTGAATATCTATGCACCAAATGAAAGACCTGCAAAATATATAAAACACACA
>NW_006399822.1:12582595-12598671 GCF_000299155.1 Elephantulus edwardii
AAAATGGGCACAGGATATGAACAGACACTTCACCAAGGAAGACATTCAGATGGCCAACAAACACATGAAGAAATGTTCAAAATCCCTAGCTCTGAGAGAGATGCAAATCAAAACAACTATTACATATTGCCTCACCCCAGTCAGAATAGCAAAATTTAACAGAACAGCAAGCAACAAATGCTGGCAAGTTTGTGGAGAAACTGGAACCCTTACTCACTGTTTGTCGAAGTGTAAAATGGCGCCACCACTGTGGAAGGCAGAGTGGCGCTTTCTCAAAAAGTTGCAAATAGAGATACCATTTTACCCAGCAATTCCACTACTGGGAATATACCCTAAAGAGACCATAACCGACATCCAAGCACATATATGCACACCCATGTTTATCTCAGCTTTGTTCACAATAGCAAGGAGTTGGAAACAACCCAGGTGCCCATCAACAAACAAATGAATAGAGAAGCTGTGGTATAATCACACAATGGAATACTACGCTGCAGTGAGAAACAAGGAGCTCATGCAATATTCTTCAAAATGGGTGAGCCTGGAGGACATTATGCTGAGTGAAGTATCTCAGTCACAAAAGGACAAATACTGCATGGTGGCACTGTTGTAAAACAGGACTGACATAGGGACTGGGGGTGGGGGAGACTGAGAACGATGGGTTAAATAATGTATACTGCATTGATAAATAATGTATACTGCATTGAAACAGTTGCTATCTTCCTAATGCTGCAAATAAGTGTCCTTGAGTTACTGAGTCCTTCCCCCCACCCTTTTTGAAGTCTCCCAGGAAAGCGTTCCCTCTCTTGAAAACACATTTATTGCTGCATCAATAAATACTCTCAGCAATACTCATATTCCTTTTATTGACATAGTGAAAACTAAGAGGGCAAGACTCTGGAAAATAGAACAAAGGTGCTAGAGTTCCACACCCCTAAGACTCTCTCCTCCCCCAGAACAAGTAAATGGGACCTCTGCTTCTCCCCTAGAACCCAGTAGGTCTGGGAAACAATCCTCACTCCCTGGGATCTGTAAGGAGCTACATCAAGGGAAATAGATAGTTCTAAAGGACATCCATTTCTGCCACAAATTGTTCTAAATGTAAAGCCAGACCCCGGAATGAATCCAAAACAGAGAAATGGAGAGTCTCTTGCCTTTCCATGGAGTTCAAATCATTTCTGTGGCAGCTGTTTCCTCTCATTCCCCATTTTTTCCCTAATAAATTCCTTTCCTTGGCCCATCTCCCAGAGCTTCTGCGTCCTGGGATCCTAGGGTCCTGTGCTCTCTCCCAAGAAAGCCTGCATTACGAGGGCCCACAGAGCCACTTAGCTGCAAAATGCCCTCTCTTATCTCTATAACACACATATTCACATATGCATAAACAAAACCTTTGTAGAGGCTTTACAGGTTGTTAGGTGCCCCTGAATTGACTATGACTCATAACAGCCCTCTAAATGAAAATAAAACTGATACTTGCCTTACTCTGCACCATCACCATGACCTCTGTTATACTCAAGTCCATTGTGGTAGTCACTGTGTCAATCTGTTTCAGGGTCTTTATCTCTTTGACTGGCCTTTTCCAACACGATGTTTCTCTCCAAAGACTGGTTCCTCCTAAAAAACATGCCCAAAGTATGTGAGACCAAGTTTTACCACTCTTGCCTCTAATGAACACCTGGTTATACTTCCTCCAAGATGAATTGGTTTATTCTTTTGTCTGTCCATGGTGTATTCACTATTCTTTGCCAATGTCACAATTTAAAGACATGGAATCTTCTTTGGTCTTCCTGTTTCACTGTCCAACTTTCAGATGCACAGGATTAAATTGAAAATACCAAGGATTGGTGTAAGTGTGCCTTAGTCTTTAAAATGACATCATTGTTCTTTATAACTTTTCAGAAACTCTTGACAGCATTTTTCTCCAGTGCAACACATCATTTGATTCCTTGACTGATGCTACCATGACTATTGATTGTGGATCCAAGTAAAATGAAATCTTTGACAACTTCAATCTTTATCTATCATGATGTCGTTGCCTATAGGTCCAGTACTGAGGATTTTTGTTTTCTTGACGTTCAGATGTAACTCATATTTAAGGCTATAATCTTTGATCTTCTTTAGTAAATGCTTCAAGTCTTCTTCACTTTTTGTAAGCCAAGAGTGTTCTGCATACTTCAGAACATTGATGACTCTTCCTCCAATCCTATGTAACATTGTATCTTCTTCACATGGTCTAATTGTGTGAATGATTTGCTTAGCATATAGATTGAATGTTGTTATTGTTGATGTGTACCATTGAGTCAGAACTGACTAATATATGACCTATCGATGCATTTTTAGAGGCTCTGAATTGCACAGGAGGAGATTGCCTATCTTTGTCTCATAGAGCACCTGGTGGACTTGGATCTTTTAATTTGGTGGACTCAAAAGTTTGAGTTGGCAGCAGAGCTCCTTACCACTAACCCTCCAAAGTTCCCTACAGAATGAAAAGGTATAAAGATAGAGCCCTGACACACTTTCTGATTTTAAAACACTGTAGTGCTCCCTAGTTCTGTTTAGACAGCTTTTCTTTGTCTATATGTTTTACTTGAACACAATTAAACATTTGGTGATTCTTATTCTTCTCAAAGTTAGACCGAATTTGTTACAATCCACGCAGTCACATGCCTTTGTATAATCAATAAAATATTAATAAACTTCTTTCTGATATTCTCTACTTTCAACCAAGATCCACCTGACATCAGCAATGATATCCTTGTTGTTACAGCCTCTTGTGAATCTAACTTGAATTCCTGGCTGTTCCCTGTTGATGTTCCAGCTATTTTTCATAATCAAGATTATTCTTTTTCATAAGCAACATTTCATTTGCTTTTGATACTGAGGATATTGTTCCATAATTTCCACTTTTTGTTAGATCACCTTTTTGGGGGGGGGGCAATAGGAACAAATATAGATCGTTCCAGTTAGTTGATTACATAGCTGTCTTCCACATTTGTTGGTAGAGACTTATGAGCATGTTCAGTGTTATATGTGTTTCCTGAAACACCTCAATTGATATTCCATCAATTCTTGGGTCTTAATTTTTGCCAATGCCTTTGGTACATCTTGGATTTCTACCTTCAGTGCTACTGGGTTTTGATCATATGCTCCTTTTTGAAATGTATCAATGTCAACCAATTTTTTTGTACAATGACTGTTTATGCCTTTTATTATCTTTAAATGCTTCCTTCATCACTCAAGATTTTTTTCCCATAGAATCCTTCATTCTTGCAATTTGAGACTTGAATTTGTTCTTTATTTATTTCCATTTGAGAAATGTTGAGCTTGTTCTTTATTGTTTTCTAACTCCAGCTCTTTGCACATTTCATTCTAATACTTTGTCTTCTTGATCTGTGTTTTGAAATCTTCTGTTCAAATGTCTCACCTCAGAATTCCTTCTTGTTTTGATTTCTTTCCATTCCTATGAAGGTTTCAGATTTTCTTCTGGAATCCATGTTGGTCTTTTATTTCCTTGTCTTTATAATGACCTTTTGCCTTCTTCATGGACGATGTCCTTGATGTCATTCCACAACTTGTCTGACCTTCAATCAGTAGTGTTCAGTGTATCAAATCTGTTCTTAAGCTGGTCTTTAAATTCGGATCATATTTTGCTTCTCACGAACTTGCTTTCATTATCTTCACCTTCAAATTGAACTTGTATAGAAGTAATTGATAGTCTGTTCCACAGCAGCCCTGATCTGGTTTAGACTTCTGATACTGAGTTTCTCCAATGTCTGTTTTCACAGATAGTCTATGAAATTCTTATACAGGTTAGAAAAAATGGTGTTTGTTGTTTGTTTTTTTAAAAGGTATTTTCAATGAATAAGCCACTTGTATAAAATTCTATCCTTTGATCTCCAGCTTTATTTCTGGCATCAATGCCGTATTTTCCAATTATCAGTACTTCTTAGTTTCTAACTTTTGCACTCCAGTCACCAATATTATTGAGGCATCTTGATTGCATATTTTATAAATTTCAGAGTGAAAAAATTTGTGGTGGTGGTGGTGGTGGTGGTGGTGGTGGTGGTTGTTAGGTGCTTTCAAGTTGAATATGGCTCATAATGACCCTATGAACAACAAACCTGAACCCTGCCCTGCCTGTCCCATCCTCATCTTCTTTGACAAACATGAGCCCATTGTTGCCATCACTGTGTCATTTCATCTCATTGGAGGAATTCTCCTTCACTAACCCATCATCTTTCCAGGTATATGACATACCTTTCCAAGACTAGCCTCCCCTACCAATATGTCCAGAGTATAAGAGATAAAGCTTCATCATCTTTGCCTCCAAGGAGAACCCTGGCTGCAATTTTTCCAAGACATACTTATTTTATTTGTTCAGGAGCCCATGGGATATTTAGTACTTTTGTCCAACATCACAACTCAAAAGCATCAAGTATTCTTATGTCATCCCTATTCATTGTTCATATCTCTGATACATAGCAGAAATTTGAGAAGATCATAGCCTGCATCAGGCACACTTTAGTCTTTAAATGGACATCTTACTCTTGGTAGAAACGCTTAATTTTCCCCCATCTTAGACTTTCATGCATATATTTGAATAATAGTAGCATCCAAAGGACTTCCTATATGTGTATGGATAGTATACTATCACTCACAGCATTCTATTTCAGGACAGATCTTGAAATGCCCTTTCTTAAGATGAATACTCTTCCATTTGTGATTTTTGGCATAGTAGATCGTGTGATTGTCTGGCTCACAATTGGCCAATAACAGTTCATCTCATCTTACAAAGGCATAAGATTTCAGTCATTTTGCTTTCCATTTCATTTTTTAGTATTTTAAATCTTTCTAGATTCATACTTCGCACATTTTGTGTGTCATTTATTAATGGATGTTTGCAGCTGTTTCTCCTCACTTTGAGTCTTATGACATCAACAAATGCATTTCCTTCCTTAGGTGAAAGCTTTACTAAATCTGTGTCATTATGGTAGATTCTCATTCTCCTTTGAGGAGGTAGCTCTTCCCTCACATTTCTAGTGCCTTTAGCCTAGGGGCTCTTCTTCTGCCACTATATCAAAGAATTTTCTCCTTTTATCCATGTTTTCACAGGCTTGTCGTTTCGGAAGTGGATGGCCAGTCCTGCTTCTTAGTCTGTCTTAGTCTGGAAGTTCCACTGAAACATGACCTCTATGAATGACTGTTTTTATTTGAAATCAACAGTGACATAGCTTCTAGCATTACAGCAACACGTAAGCCACCATAGTATAGCAAATTGACAAAAGAAGAGTTAGAAGTCAGGAAAATGTGCTTATTTTTTGCTGTTGTTATGTACCATTAGCTGAGTCATAACTGAACATAATTGAGTCATAACCTTCACCATGTTTTCAGAGGTAAATAGTTGTTGTTGTTGTGTGTCATCAAGTCACCTGTGACTCATATTGACCCTATATAGAATAGCCCTAACCCCTGCTATATCCTGTGTCAATTTTATTGTCTCTGACACACCTACCCCTGTTACGCCAGTCACTTAATCCATTTCCTCTAGGGTCTTCCTCTCTTGCACTGTCCCTCCACCCTCACAAGTGTGATGTTCCACTTCAAGGACTGGTCCCTCCTTGCAACATTCCCAAAGTATGTCAGACAAAGTTTCAGAATCCTTGCCTCCAAGGAGCAGCCTAGTTTAACCCTCTCTAGGCTAAACCTGTTCTTTCTCTTGGTAGTCCATGGTATGTTTAATACTTTTCTTCAACTCAAATGAAAATCTGAAGGTAAATCATGTTGTTGTTTGATGCCATCGAGTAATAGACAACTCATAGCGAACCTATGAAGGAACGGCCTGAGCACTGTTTGTACATAGAGTTTCCGGAGGCAAGCCATTTCGGAAGTGGATGCTGCTCCTGCTTCCAGGCTTGATTTAGTTGGGAAGCTCCAGGAGGAAATTGCCATCTTTCTCCCATGGAAGATGTTAGTGGATTCTAACTGCCTGCCTTTTGGTTGGTAGCAAAACTCCTTACCCTCTAGCCATTTTTTTTAATTGCATATGGATTAGGTCGGGAATGAGAAGAACTTGACTCACCACCTGTTCATCAAATGGCTGCTTTCACATTATGACAAAATCATTAGCTAATAGCCATCATTAAAGAGATGTGGATAGGGACAGCTGGTGTGCCTGCCAAAGCCTAAGATATTAACTTGTGCCCATTTTCAGAACAATTTTGCTATCTCTCCTTTAAGATATTTTCACCTTTTTAAGCAGTTACTTGATGTTGTTGTTGAGTATCATCAAGTCAAAATAGACCCGTAGTTGGCCCTCCAAGAGGTTTTCAGAGGCTATTAATTGCATGGAAGAAAATTGTCCATCCTTCTCCAATGGAGCAGTTGGTATAGTCAAACCACAACCTTCAGAATTGCAGTGCAGTTTCTTATCACTAAGCCAGGAGAGCTCCCAGTTTCCTGACAGGTAACATATTAAGGATGTTATGATATGATAGCTAAATAAGATGATGGGTAGGTTGGAACGATTAATGGAAACTGGAATCACAGCGAGAAAGTATGAAGAGTCTGGATAAAATGTGTTGTTGTTATGTGCTGTCGAGTCGCTTGCGACTCATAGCGACCCAGTGTACAACAGCCCTAAACTCTGCTCTGTCCTGTGCCAATCGCACTGTCTCTGACACTCTCATCCTGATTACCCCAGACACTGAATCAATCCACCTCATAGAGGGCTTTCCCCTCCTGCGCTGTCCTTCCACCCTCCCAAGCATGATGTCTTTCTCCAAGGACCTGTCTCTCCTCACAACATGTCCAAAGTATGTTAGACGGAGCCTTAGAATCCTTGCCTCCAAGGAGCCACCCGGTTTAACCCTTTCCAGGACAAATCTGTTTGTTTTCCTAGCAGTCCATGGTATTCTCAATACTCTTCTCCAGCACCACAGCTCAAAGGCAACAATTCTCCTTCTATCCTCCTTTGTCATTGTTCAACTCTCTGATGCATAACAAGTGATAGCAAAGACCATGGCCTGTTTCAGACTCACCTTAGTCTCCAGAGAGACACCATTACAACAAAATGTATGTGAATAATTTAATGGAAAACAAATGTTCTTTGTAGACTTCTACATAAATCACAATTTTAAAAAGAAATAAGTGACATAATAAATGTAAAATGTCAGCCACCTAGCAATGTGTAATATATGTGGGATATGCTTCTTTTCATGTTTCTTTTATCTATGTGGGTCTTTCACAAACCAAAAGGCATATGTCTGCCCATCTTTCTATCTCTTTCTCTCTCTTTTTAAAAAAAAAAACAGAACACAACCAACTAAACCATCAGGTCTCTTCCCAGTCTTTGTAACTCCAGGTGTGTGAGTAGAACTGTGCTCTGTAGAATTTTCAGTAGGTGGTTGTTCTGAAGTAAATCATGAGATCTTTCCTCTGAAGCCACTCTGCGTGCACTGAAATGGCTAATCTTTTGAGCAGCCGCTGAACACATTGACTATTTGCATCATTCTGTTTTTCTCTTTATCTTCACACCTCCTATTCCTTGTCCATTGTCTTCCCCAAAAGAGAAATTCTGGCAAGAATGCATATTGGGGGGTGGGGAATGATATGGAGCTGAGTGAGACCTCCCGAGGTGTGTTTTGCAATCAGAAAACAAACCTGTCTATTTGTTAAGGAAAAGGAAAGAGACTGCCTTTCGGTAAACAAGTTTCTCCAGCTACTTTCACATTAGAACATATTTTCAATTTTAATTCAGTGTTTCCCTTATCAACTACTTAGCAGCCTTACTATTTCAAAATGGGTTACAGACAATACAAAACTCAACGTGTTAAAGTATCTAAATATTTCTAATCAGAATTATTACAAGGGTTAATTCTTGCCCTCCATGCAAGAAGATGTAGAAAGTATCAGACTCATTGCTTCCATCATGTTGAACTTACTCTACAAAGACAGTAGGAGAGAGTTGTCAATATTTTTCCATTATTATATTATTTTATCTATGTTAATTAGAAAGGCTTCATTCCAAATTAATCTACTTTTTATATTAATAACTAAGACACAAAGTCCAAACATATTAAATAATTTTTTAAAATATTCTGGAGGAAAACAGACTGTCTAGATTTTTACTATATAACTAACTACAGAGAGCCCTTTAGTGTGCTTTACTTTATAACTAACTATAGGGAACTCTGTAGTTTGTAATATAGATTGAAGCTCAACATCAAGAAAACAAAGATTCTCACCACTGGGCCAATTGGAAGCATCATGATAGATGGAGAAGAGATTGAGACTGTTAATAATTTCTACTTTCTTGGTCCCACAATCAACATGCATAGCACCATCAGTCTCTGGAAATAAAAGATCACTTGCATTAGGAAAATCTGTTGTCTGAGACCTCTCTAGAGTGCTGAAGAGCAAGTATGCCAGTGTAGAAACTAAGGCATAACAGATCCAAGCCATGATCTTCACAACTACTTGCTATGCATCAGGGAGCTGGAATGACCAAGGATGGCAGAAGAAGAATTAATGCCTTTGAGTTGTGGTGCTGGAAAAGAGTTTTGAACATACTTTAGACTGCCAAGAGAACTAACAGGCCTGTCTTGGAGAGGGTGAAACCAAGCTTCTCCCTGGATGGAAGGATTTTGAAACTCTGTCCCACATACTTTGGGCATGTAGCCTGGAGGGGCCATTCTTTGGAAGTGTTAAGAAACAGAGCAGGAGAGCAGACCCAGATGAGATGGATTGACACAATTGCTGGCGTAATGAATTCAGAGACAATGAGACTGATTCAGGAAAGAGCAGAGTTCAGAGCTTTTGTCCATAGGGTTGTTATGAGTCATAGTCAACTTGAGAGCACACAGCAACATAGGAAGCTCTGTCGGCTTAGTGATAAGGAGTTGTGCTGCCCAAGCAAAAGTATGTGGTTTGAATCCGCAAGCTATTCTGCAGAAGATAGATGGGCAGTCTCCTCTGGTGCAGTTTGTTACCACTTGAAAACCTGCTGAAGCAGCTATTACTTGGCTCCAACTCATGCATTCTGACTCAGTGGTACACAACGATAAAATCACTATACTCGGCTAAGACATGCCAAGGACATGAAGATGGCCCAGGACCAGTTAACATTCTGTTCTTCTATACATAATGTCACCACAAGTCACAGACTACTAAAAAGAAACTAGTGACAGCTTGTAGGTCCACCAGCTATGTGCCAATTTGTCATACTTTGGTGACATATAATGTCTTATATGTTACTTTAATGCTGAGAACTGTACCAACAAGTATTTCAAGTAAAAGTAAATCACTTATGGTGGGTGAGTTTCAGCAGAGCTTCCTAACTAAGACAACTACTAAGAAAGGCCTGACAATCGACTGTTGATAATTAGCCAGTGAAAACCCTATGGATCACAACAGAATACTGTCTGATATATTGCTGGAAGATGAACCTTCTAAGTTGGAAAGCACTCAATACACATAGTAGCTGTAACCATGGTCTTGGGTGTACCGGAAATTTTGAAGATGATGAAGGACTGGGAAACATCTCATTCTTTTGTACATGAGTCCAAGCCAACTTGATGTCAGCTTTTCCCCGACAGTAACTCATATTTCATGGTGATCCAACTCAAATTTAGCAATATTTTTCTTCAGGTGAAAATCTTAAGACTTTTATGTTGTTAGATGTCATCACATTGACTGACTGTTAGCGACCCCATACATGTAGATCAAAATGGTATCCTGTCTTATGCCGTCTTCACAATCTCTTCTGTGCTTAACTGTTTGGGAGGACTGTTTTAAATAAGAAATTGGGAAGAGGCAAAAAGCATGGTTTTACTTCTAGATCATTGTGATTCTGATGAATAATATGAAAAGGACCCAGAACAGTTCTCCTAACTGGGAAGATGAACCTAAAGGGAGGTGTGACAGGAGCACCTCACAGATACAGAAGCCTGAAATCCTTTCACAAAGGAGCCCAGGGTGAACTTTAACCCACCCATCATATCCTATGAGTGTGGATTGGGTCAGATTCAAGAATCAACTGCCGCCATCTGTTTCACATCCCCTGGTTTTTAGTGAGGACAGCCTCACCATACATTGCCATGGTTGATAGAGCACTGGAATCTGTGGACTTTGATACCTAGACTAGAGGTAATGAACTTCACTGTCAACCCAAAGGCATGTGATTCAAATCCATCAGCTGCTCCACAGAAGAAATATGGAAAATCTTTCTCCTTTGTGATTTGCTGACTCTGTAGAGTCAGCGATGAGTCAGGTTTGACTCGATAGCACATAACAACATAGCAATTTGTTGACTACATGAACATGGAGAAGTGATTTAACATCTCTCTGTAGTTTCAAAATAGAGCAAAGTGGCCACATGAAAAGTATTGCCATAAGAGTTAATTAAACAAAGGTTGTAGGTATCTATCACACCACAAAGTGCAAAGCACAGGCTCAACAAGTCTTTGTTCTTCTTCACTTACCTATATTTGTTAATTATGAGCCTCAAACACACTAAAAAAACAAAACAAAAAAAAAACCCCAAAACAACAACCAACAACTAACAGTTATTTCATCATGTAAAATCCAAGGTCTCATTTGTCCATTTGTTTATTTAGGGAATGTGCTCTTAGAGAAAACATATTATCACATTTGAGATGAGAAGACAGTATAGATTATGAATAGCCATGGAGCATTAAGTTGGGCAGTGTTAGCTTCCAAACTATTTGTGAAAAGATGATTTACATTTCCCCAAAAAATATTAAAATCAACATAAAGGTTTGGCAAATGGAGTAAAAATAAAGCAAGTCAAGACGTTTGCCTAAAGATAATGGGGAGGTAGAGAGATGGTATGAGAGCAGATGGAATGGTGCAAACAGGTAATGCACTCAGCTGATTGGCAAAGGTTGGGGGTTCAGGTTCATCCAGAAGCACCTCAGAAGAAAGACATGATGATCTACTTTCAAAAAACGAAATCATTGACAACCACGTGGAGCACAAGTCTAGTCTGGCTCACAAGATTGCAACGAATCAGAGTCAACTTGATGGCAGCAGCATTTATTATGAGAGAAGCAACTAACTAGCTGACCAATGCACCAACTCAAGACCATGGTCCACAGCATGGTAAAAGATATGGGGCCCTGTGCTGAGCCAAGGAGCTACAGAGCCAGTCCTCCTGGGGAGACATGCCTACCAGCAAGCACTCTGTAGGGTAGTTAACTACAACTGGTGAAAACTTTGAAGAGTAGGGGTGCTGTGGGCACTTGCTACAAAGACATTAGCAAAGGCATTCATAAGGCAATGATTTTTGAACTTAATGATCCTTCAATACCTGAAGGATCAGGTGGGTTGAAGAAGAGAAAGGGAGATTTTGAAGGGAGAGCACAACATTTCCTGTTTCTGGAAAGAGAAACTTGGCATTTCAGCAAAAGAGGAATATCAAGTTGGTTGAAGCACATATACAGGTACAAGACTAAGAAAGAAAAGGCAAGGGCAGGGGACCAGAGAGCTACCAATTCAGCCCTTCCAAAATGTCCAGAGAGAGTGCCAGTTACTGGTCCCCCGGCTGTATGTTTCCTTGGGCCTCACAGGCTCATCATAGCTGTTCTGTCTCTGTCACTAAAGGAACAGGATTTTCAGGAAAAAGCAGATGGGGAAGATTCCAGAAGGAGCAAATCCAATGCTCCATCAGAAGGAGTGTGCACATTGGCCAAAGTCCTGCTTCCCTGGTGATAGATTTCAGAAACAGGTCTTTGCTTGAGCATGCTTGAAGTGTATATTTATTGAAGTTATTCTCTTTGCCACTGGGTAAGTTTGAAATATTTTAAAGTAGTGGGGTTTTTCTTAAGTTAAATAAAAGGCCCTTTCTATCTAGCCACAATTTGGTTGTGAGCATTAGCCAGTATAAGGCATTCTCCTGAGAAGCAGCCTTTGACCTGCTTGTTGCCAGAGGAGGACTATGCTTCTACCTCTGAGAACAGCAAAGAGAGGGGCTCTTTCTGTTTGCTCTAGAACCAAGGAATGAGAGTGTTTAGTTGAATTTCCTGAACCTCCTCCATCTAGGAAATTGAGCTATAAATTTGTAAAGTGTTCTCTGGAAATTTCCAGGAATATTTGAATACTTGTTTATACACAGATCACAAACAACACAGCAGGAGTACAGATTTTATTTCACAGTGTTTTGGCATTTGCCATTCATGCTGAAACTGCAAAGACACAGAACAGGACAACAATGAAGAATTATGCAAATTTTGAACAGCTGGTTCTCCCTTGGTTTGTCTCTACCAAAACTAAGATTCTTCTGTCCCTGCTCCCTGCCTCTCTCCTCCTTTCCCTCCCTCCCTCCCTCCCTTCCTTCGTTCCTTCTTTCCTCATTTCCTCTCCACCAGGCCAATTGGCAGCATCATGTTAGAAGCAGAAGGGATTGAGATAGTTAACAATTTCATCTTGTTCAGATCCATAATCAACATTCTTGTCACCATTAGCCAGGAAATCAAAAGATGAATTGCATTGGGAAAGGCTGCTGTTTAACCTCTCCAGAATGTTAAAAAGCAAGGATATCAGTCTAGAGAATAAGATGTGCCTGATCCAGGCCATGGTCCTTGCAATTACTTGCTATGCACTAGAGCACTGGTTAATGACTAAGGATAACATCAATACCTTTGAGTTGTGGTCCTGGAGAAGAGTACTGAACATACCATGTACTGCCACGAGACAAAACATCTCTGTTCTAGAGATTGTAAATCCAGGTACTTGTTCTTTGGAGGCAAGATTTTGACGTTCCTTCTCCCATCTTTGTGCATGTTTCCAGGAGGGACCAATCTTTGGAAAAGGACATCATGCTCAGAAGGGTGGAGGGTCAGTGCAGGAGTCGAAGATCATGGATGAGATAACTTGACACAGTGACAAGTGTAATAGGGGCAGGTGTGTTGGAGATACTGAGATTGGCTCAAGATAGGGCAGTATTCAGAGCTATTGTTCATAGGGTCATTATGAGTCATAGTAAACTTGATGGCACATAACAAAACCAACATTATCCTTTAAGAGAGCTCTAGAGGCCTAGCGGTAAGAAGCTGAGTTACAATCTCAATGGCATGTGGTTCAAATTGGAAGAAGAATAGAGAATCTCCTCATATGCAGTTAACTGCCACTGAAAATCCACTGGGGGGGGTCAGTTCCAACTTGATGGCACACAATAACAACATTATTCCTTAATCAGGTGTGTGTGTGTGTGTGTGTGTGTGTGTGTGTGTGTGTGTGTTGGGAAGTTAAAATGGTTACTTTTGCTGCTACTGAAATGGAAAAATATAAGCTGCTTTTGGCTTGAGGCAAAGTGCCTAGTGTCAGGCAATTGGAAACAGGAGTGTCATCCACTTCCTAAACAACATGCTTCTGGAAACTCTATGACTTTTGAATAATGATGATAGTCATAGAAAGGCTTCAGGTCTTTTGTTCATATGGTCACTATGAGTCATGCTCAACTCGACGGTAATAAACAATAACAACAACGTGTGTGTGTGTGTGTGTGTGTGTGTGTGTGTGTGTATGTGTGTGTATGTGTGTGTTGAAAAGGTATGGAAATAGGACACATCCCTGGCATGGTGCACCCTTCCCAATTTTGAACCATACAGTGTTTCCTTGCTCTGTTCTGATGACTGCCTCCTTGTCCAAGTGTAGGTTTCGCATTAGTATGATCAAGTGATCTGGAATTCGCATTCTTCTCAGAGTTAGCTACAGTTTGTTGTGGTCCACACAGTCAAACACCTTTGCATAGTCAATGAAATACGGATAGACATTCCTCTAGTACTCTCTGCTTCCAGCCAAAATCTACCTAACATTAGCTACAATATCCCTAGTACCACAACCCCTTCTAAACCCAGCCTGGACTTCTGGCAGTTATCTGCTGATGTGCTGTTCCAGTCGTTTTTGGATAATCTTCAGTAGAAACAAGATGCACTGATAATAATGAGTGACTGGAATGCAGAAGTTGGGAACAGAGAAGATTCAGTCATTGGAAAACATGGACTCGGTGACAGAAATGGAGCTGGAGAGAGAATGATTGAATTTTGCACAATGACTTATTCATTGTAAATATGTTTTTTAAGAGACATAAACACAGGTTATATACATGGATTTCACCTGATGGTATGTATATGAATCAGAACTATTACACTGCGGAAAGAACTGCTGAAGAAGCTGTGAAAACCAGGCCAGGAGCTGATTGTGGACCAGACCACCAACTACTCATATGCAAGTTCAAACTGAAGCTAAGGAAAAGGAAACCAAATCCACGGGAACCAAAATATGACTTTGAGTTTATCCCACCTGAATTTCAGAACTATCTCAGGAACAGGTTTAAGGCCATGAACACTAATGAGTGAAGACTAGATGAGTTGTGGGAGGATATCAAGGGTATCATCCAGGAAGAGTGCAAATGATCATTGCAAAGACAGAAGAGGAAGAAAATACCAAAATGGATGTCAGAAGAGACTCTGCACTGGAGTGCAGAGAAACCAACGTAGAAGAATTCAAGATACTAAAGAGCTGAATAGAATATTTCAAAAGGCAGCACGGGATGACAAAGTAAAATATTACAATGAAATGTGCAAGGAGTTGGAGTCAGAAAATCAAAAGGACCGAACTCGCTCAGCATTTCTTATGCTCAAAGAACTGAACAACAAATTCAAACTTCGAGTTGCTATAATCAAGGACGCTTTAGGCAGAATATTAAATGATCCAGGAAGTATTAAAAGAAGATGGAAAGAATTTACTGAGTCACTGTATCAAAAGGAATTGGCAGAAACAGAAGAATTTCATGAAACAACATACAAGCAAGAACCTATGGTGCTGAAGGAAGAAGTTGAGGCTGCTTTGAAGGAAATAGCAAAAAATAAGACCCCAGGAATAGATGGTATAGCAATTGACATATTTCAGCTAACAGATGCTGCCCTGGATGTGCTCACCAAGTTGTGTCAAGAAGTCTGGAGAACAATCACTTGGTTAACTGACTGGAAGAGATGTGTTACATTAGGTAAGTCTATTGTCAAGGACTTCTCCAAAGTGCTTATGAGCAAGGATGTTAGTTTAAGATGTGTGTGACCAAAACCTTGGTAGATTCTGTTGCTTCCTCTGCACATGAAAGTGTCTGTGCTCTAAATAAGGATGACAGAAGAATCAATGCCTTCAAATTGGCTGCCTTTGAGGAAGTTCAACCAGTGTGCTACTTAGAGGCAAGGATAGTGTATCTTTGTCTCACATATTTTGAGCATGTTGTCAGAAAGCACAGTCCTTACAAAGATATCATGCTTAATCAGTGAAACAGAGAAGACCAATGAAATGAACTACTGCAGTGACAGCAAAGATGGTCTTGGATATAGTGGAAATTGTGAAAATGGTGCAGGATAGAGCAAGATTTCAATCAGTTGTTGATAGTATTGGGTAGTTGATAGATTTACTATGAGTCATAGTCAGCAATTCAACAACATCAACTATTTAAAAGTTCCATTGAGTAATATGCTACTCTTATTTTGAAACAAAATACTCATTATTTCCTAAGACAACTGAAGGATCCCTATATTTAGTACTTTAATGATATGGAAAAAATCTTATCCAACATCAGTTATGTAATATTCCAGCCTGAATGCATAGTTTAAATCTAATTATAAGGAAACATAGGCTAACCTAAAAGAAGAATATAATTTTTTTAAAGGAATATAGTTTTCAAATGGTAGGAAGAGAGAGAAAGTTGTGAAAAAACAAGTAAAGCAAAAATGACACTCTGGTAAAGCATACTGTATATCTGTATACTATTATTCTTGTCAGGTTTTTTTTTTCTGGAAATTTGAAATGATTATTAAATTTAAAACTAAAACATACATTCTTAACTATGAACTGCTCAAAGTTTTGCATTTTGATTTAAAGGCAGAAAAACAATAGTGTGGTAAATAATTTGCATATATGCAAATGATTCTTCTTAGGGTCAAGATTTGGGAGAATCCATGTCACACAAAGTATTGAAATTAAAATGTTATGGGTCTTTGTTCTTAAAGTTATAATAAATAATGTTCATATAATCATAATTCTTT
>NW_006399822.1:12602014-12603858 GCF_000299155.1 Elephantulus edwardii
CACCCGGCCTAGTTTTCACAGCTGATATTGAGCTTCTCCCGCGGTTCCTTCCACAGATGTAGTCGATCTGATTCCTATGCATACCATCAGGTGAAGTCCATGTGTATAACCTGCGTTTGTGTCTATGTGTAAAAAGAAAAGTTCTTTTATAACTTATTTATACGTACCACTTAGATGCCTTTGAACCAAGACTACAAAGCAACAACAAAATAGAAACATGGTATTTGACTCAAAATTGTCAATTTTGAATGAATTTTAGAGTTGGCCCTAAGAATTTCTTCTCTAGAATCAGGAAGAAATGAAGGTCTTTGAAAAGAGTTTTCTAATACACTATTCCTCTGGTTTTCTAGAAAGCGTCCTTCACTAACACACACTGAATGTACTGCGGAGGGCCTAGATTTGAGTATTTAGGAATAATCCATCTGCATAAATAGACACCAATTGCTATAACATGAAAGTTATAATAAGGCCCACTTCTGGGGCCAGACAGTAGTCCCGGGATGCACACTATCCATTGCTGGGGCATAGATATGTGGACACTCATGCTGGCATAATACCCCTCCATGCCTTCTGCAATAAAACCAGAGTGATGCACTTGTTTAAAAGTAATTATTAATTTATTTGAGTTCTGGTGGCTTAATGGTAAGGATTTGTGCTGCAAAACCAAAGGCAGACAGTTCAAATCCACTCACTGCTCTATGGGAAAAAGATGAGTGATCTTCTCCTATGTAATCAGCTGCCTCTGTAAACCCATTGGAAGGCCAGCTATGGATACATTCCAACACAACAGCACACAACATCGACATTAACTTGTTTAGTGTCCATATGTGTTGCAAACCTACTTGCTGACCCAGAGGCAACTCAAAAGAAGGTCTTCTTGATATATTTCTAAGGAAACAAACGATCGAAAGCCTTGTGGAGTATTACCCTGCTCTGACAGTCTGGAGTAACCATGAGACAGTCAATTCCATGACACCTGAGGCGTTTGGATTTTTCTTACTACTCATATGAAAGTTCAAGCTGAAGCTGAGGAAAATGAGACCAAATCTACGGGAACCAAAATATGACTTTGAATCTATCCCAACTGAATTTCAAAACCATCTCAGGAGCAGGTGTGAGGCTTTGAACACTAATGAGTGAAGACCAGATGAGTTGTGGGAGGATATCAAGGGTATCATCCAGGAAGAGTGCAAATGGTCGCTACAAAGACAGAGGAGGAAGTGAAGACCAAAATAGATGTCATAAGAAACTCTGAATATTGCACTGGAGCTCAGAGAAGCCAAAGCAGAAGGAATAATTCAAGATACTAAAGAGTTGAATAGAAGATTTCAAAAGGCAGCATGGGATGACAAAGCAAAATATTACAATGAAATATGCAAGGAGTTGGAGTCAGAAAATCAAAAAGGCCGAACTCGCTGAGCATTTCTTAAGCTCAAGAAACTGAAGAACAAATTCAAACCTCAAGTTGCTATAATCAAGGATGTTTTGGGCAGAATATTAAATGATGCAGAAAGTATTAAAAGAAGATGGAAAGAATATACTGAGTCACTGTGTCAAAAGGAATTGACAGACACAGAAGAATATCATGAAACAACATATGAGCAAGAGCCTATGGTGCTGAAGGAAGAAATTGAGGCTACTTTGAAGGAAATAGCAAATAATAAGACTCCGGGAATAGATGGTATACCAATTGACATATTTCAGGTAACAGATGCTGCCCTGGGTGTGCTAACCAGGTTGTGTCAAGATATCTGGAGAACAACCACTTGGCTAACTGACTGGAAGAGATCTATATTTGTTCCCATTCCAAAGAAGGGTGACCCAACAGAGTGTGGAAACTATAG
>NW_006399822.1:12603958-12614380 GCF_000299155.1 Elephantulus edwardii
GTTGACCATAGATAGATGGGTTGATCTCTGGATTCTCAATTCGATTCCATTGATCTATGTGTCTGTCATTGTACCAGTACCATGCTGTCTTTACCACTCCGGCAGATATAATCATAATTCTAATCCCTTTTACTTCTTTAGCCTTTTCCATTTCCCCTTCATTTTAAGTTATCCTTCTCATTTCACTCCTGAGTTTGTTTTATAGTTAATGTAACTTTCTGTCATATACGAATTGATATGATCATAAACTTACTTTTGTTTACTGCTAACTGACCTAAAATTGTTGTCTGTGATAGTGACAGCTTGTGTGATGGCCAGCTAGAAAGGGAAGATGCTATGTAAGATGTCCAGGGGTCCTATAGACTGGATTGGGAGTTGATCACAGAACTAGATGTTGAAAATTATTTCTTATGCTAATTGATTTTTAGGGTTCACCTTCTCAAGGAGGTGTGTAAATAGTTGCCAATGAGATTTGTATTGTTTTCTATCAATTAATGTGACCATTTCCTGCAAGAGTACATTTTTAAAACTTTACTTTGTAGATAATGACTTTATCAAAATATGAAAGTACCAATTGCATCATAAGCTCTTGAGAATCATCATACCTTCTATTATTTACAAACACACCGTAGTTTATCATTAGGATCTGGACCTTAAAATATGCAAGAGCCCTCTTCATCTTGGTAAATCTCAATAAGACTCCATAAGGAAGCAGGGAAAATGCAGATGGAGATGGAGTCTCAGTGATAAAGTGGAATCCTCACCAGTTCACTTCTAAGTAGAGGAAAGCAATAAAAATTATTTTGAAATCTGGGAATCATAGTTTTAGGGGAAATCCTAATTACATGATGCTATTGTGATGCAGAGAGCTCTGCTGGCCTGTGCTAAGACGCTGTGCTGTAATCCCAAAAGCATGCAGTTCATATCCACAAGCTGCTCCACAGAAGAATGGTCAATATCCTCCTGTGCAATTTGCTGCCTTTAAATACTCAGTGGAGGGGCCAGCTATGAGTCATTTTCAACTTGATGGCACACAACAACAATGTGATACAGAGAAAGGGCAACCAAGAACTTATTTCAGTATAATCTTTCTTTTAAGAAGAGAAAATGAATGGCAGTAAGCAAAGATTTCTCTTTGAAGGTCACATAGTAAAGGGCAATACATGATAGAAAGAACTAAACATAGAATATTGCATGGTATTGGGAACTGCACACCAAGAACACACACACAAAACCCATCACAAGCATGTCTTTTCTTTTGTCAATAAATTGTCTTTATTCTTGCTTAGAAGTAGACAGGTACACTAGCTAGCCCCTCCAGATTCCTGTGGTTATTTATCCCTTTCAATTACAGAATTTCAAAGCTGGCAGGAAACCTTGGAGCTAAGCCATTTTCTAAATGAGGACAACAGTTTAAATGATGATCCAATATTATGCATCTAATAAGTGGAAAAATTAAAACTTCTATGTCCTATGACCCAGTCCACTGGGTTTTGCACACACACACTACACAAAACTATCTCCCTATTGTATTCACATTAGACATTTAAACCTAAATTTCACTCCTTTCTCCAGATTCCATGCTGATTCCAAGTGCCAGCCCTAATAGTTCCATGACATATCTGTATGATTAGGGTGAACACAGAGAACAAAATCTAATATCTTCATTTGAGCATTGTCTTCTATTACAACTCAAAAATCCAATGTGTATACCCTGAAGTCAAAGCCAAAGCCCCCAACTCCACTTGACTTGCTTTCTGGGGAGACCACTACATCTGACTTTTGACAGAATCTCTCCATGTTTGTCTTTATAGGTTTCACAGCGGCAGCCTCCCTTGTGTCTTTGGCTTGGGCCTTGGCCTCTTACCAGAAGGCCCTCCGGGACTCTCGAGATGACAAGAAGCCCATCAGCTACATGGCGGTCATCATCCAGTTTTGCTGGCACTTCTTCACCATTGCAGCCAGAGTCATCACATTTGCACTCTTTGCCTCTGTGTTCCAGCTCTATTTTGGGATCTTCATTGTCCTGCACTGGTGCATTATGACCTTCTGGATTGTCCACTGTGAGACAGAGTTCTGTATCACTAAATGGGAAGAGATTGTGTTCGACATGGTGGTGGGGATCATCTATATCTTTAGTTGGTTCAATGTCAAGGAAGGTCGGACACGCTGCAGGCTCTTCATTTACTACTTTGTGATTCTTCTGGAAAACACAGCCTTGAGTGCTCTCTGGTACCTCTACAAAGCTCCCCAGATTGCTGATGCATTTGCCATCCCAGCTCTGTGTGTGGTGTTCAGCAGCTTTTTAACTGGTGTTGTTTTTATGCTGATGTATTATGCCTTCTTTCATCCCAATGGACCCAGGTTTGGACAGTCACCAAGCTGTGCTTGTGAGGACCCAGGAACTGCCTTTACTCTGCCTCCAGAAGTGGCCACAAGCACTCTCCGGTCTATCTCCAACAATCGCAGCATGGCCAGTGACCGTGATCAGAAATTTGCAGAACGAGATGGGTGTGCACCTGTCTTTCAAGTAAGGCCAACTGCCCCATCCACACCATCATCTCGCCCCCCAAGGATTGAAGAATCAGTCATCAAAATTGACCTTTTCAGAAATAGATACCCAGCATGGGAGAGGCATGTTTTGGACCGAAGCCTACGAAAGGCCATCTTAGCTTTTGAATGTTCCCCATCTCCTCCAAGGTTGCAGTATAAAGACGATGCCCTTATTCAGGAGCGGTTGGAATATGAGACAACTTTATAGAGCAGAAGCTGCAGGAGCCACCAGGTCCAGTGAAAGATTGACAGCGGACTGTGGCAATAATGAAACTTCATCCTAGAGTAGGGCAACCAGCTGTGACGTTCTCAGAGCAGCCATTATTATGACTATGGTTTGACCCATTGTGGCTGACTGGCTGCTGATGATCTCCTAGCCAAACAGCTGCCTCAAGAGCCTCAGCTACTCCATGTGAAGGAACGATCCAGCATAGGACTCCATGTTGCTACCAAACTCTTCCCACACATTCTTTCAGCACATCCACCTGAGGGTACTCACAGAATAGAAGATTTGCCTCAAATCCATAGGGTGTTTTTTGATGGAGTACTCTGATCTTTACATTAAAAAAAATATTTATTAATACATACACACAAAAACAAACACAAAACAATAGTCTTTTGTCAAATTAACAGGTTATCTTGATGCAGAGCTCTGGAGAACACATGTGCACATACACACACACACACACACACACACACACACACACACGGAAAAAAGAGAGGGAGATAAAACATCCCTCAGAACTCCAGAAACAAAAATAAATAGTACTGCTTAGAGAAGAATTCATTAACCATTTTCTCATTTGGAAATAATACTATGTGTGAAAAGCCTACCCAATGAATGGCAAACTCAAGTGTGTTTACACATGTATACCAATTGATGGAATGGATAGTTTTCTACGCATTTTAGCATTTATATTTTCTTTTCTATTTTCTGTTAAGAACATCTTTTATGACAGAAATCCTATGCAGCGCATTTATGGCTTTCAGTAAGACCAAGGAGCTTGCCAATTTACATAAATGAAATGATAATCATAGTTCAGTATTCAGTTGCAAAATTGTAATAAATACTTAGGAAATGGGGGTGAAAAGGAAGAAAGGGAATCTGATTCTGCACTGGGGCAGCTCTCATTGGAACAAAATGGTAGAGTAACAGGATGGACAGGGCCAGAGTGGGATCTGGTGCAGGAAGCTGGATGCACAATTCTGTGGGAGCACAGAATAGTAAGACAAGAGAATACAACATTGCCATACCTTTCTAGTGCCAAACACTGAGCACCTGCAAGATTAACACAGAAGCCGGGACAGAGCCTCGCAGCAGCAGGCCCAAGAACAATCAAGTTCTCCATCATGTATATTTTTCTCCAATCCAAGTGCAACCTGATGTGTCTTTTAGAGGCTTTGGGACACAGTTT
Organism: Elephantulus edwardii; assembly: GCF_000299155.1. NCBI lineage: Eukaryota > Metazoa > Chordata > Mammalia > Macroscelidea > Macroscelididae > Elephantulus > Elephantulus edwardii. Next base: position 12,607,927 of record NW_006399822.1, read on the forward strand.
ATTAAATATGAGCAGACAAATGTGGTAAAATGTGCTATGAAAACATTCTTCTGAACTGATTGAGGGCTTCTCACTATTTCCAGCTCAAATTTGTATGTGTTTGAATTATTTGTAAAAGTTGCATTCTTAAAAGCTTCTGGGTTTCAGATACCTCCGTACAACAAGTAAACATCACCCTGCTTTCTGTTCTGTGTCCTCCCGGCATGGTGCTTTTGGTTGCATTAAAAGTGCCGGTCAAACTTTGATAGTATTTTTTTATAGTTGGTGCAGAGTGGAATAACTCATGGATTATTTCAATATTTTTGTAACAAAAATATAGGGTATACATATAGGTAGCATCACTTTTTTAATAAACCTGGAATTGTTTCAGCCTCATACATTCAGCATCATAATTACTTGGGATGTCAGAAACTGGTCCACAAATTTCATCCACCTGCCTTTGTAGATTGAAAGCATTTGTCTCTTGCAAGACCACTTGACTTTGCAATGTCGGTGCCCCCAGGAATCTGGCCAGGGGTGCTATCAGATTTCAGGTGAAGAGAGAATCCACTTAACCAGAAAGGGCTTGTCAAGACTGGCCAATGTTTCCCAGGAAATCAAAGATGCAGATGCTTGTTCTTACCCGTCCATCATGACCAACTTGACCACAGTGAAAGATGTCTTAAACTGCCTTCCCTGGGTTAACATTAACTAAGAAAATAAATATTATCCTAGCCACCAAAAAAGAGAAGGGGGTGGTAATAAAATGAATTTAATTATCTAATTCTTTGAACTGACTAATTCACTTAATATGGTTAAGTACATCTGTAGTGGGTGCATTAATACATGTTGATGAGATTTACAAGGGGCAGAGGGCTCAAACTAAGACTTCTTTTGGTACAAAGCCCCAGTATAGATCATTTTTTTAAATTTTTTTTATTTTATTATCTTTGTGTGCGTGTACCATCAAATCAGATCTGACTGGTACAGGAGGAGATTGTCCCTCCTTCCCCGGCAGAGCATCTGGTGGATTCGAACCGTGCACCTCTGGGATTGTAGTTGCAGCTCCTTACCACTAGGCCACCAGAGCTCCCTAGATCATTTTTTTTTAAAAAGTCAACAATTTCTATTAGTAAATGTACTTCTGTAGTACTCTGACTTGATCCTCCAAGCAAGACTTCCACTCAAAAAGAATAATCTTTTGCTCGAATATGGAAAGATGATGTGGCCACCACTAAAGGCTCAGGAAGACGGTTTTCTTTTCAGCACATGATGAAAATATTCTATCTCTATTTTAGAAGGGGAAAAAAAGAAATAACTTTTTTGGAAGTCAAATTTCTTATCCTCATGCAGAATGAAGAGTTACTAGCTTCTTAAGAAAATCTTATGTGAGGATCTTTGGAAACTGAAATGCTCAATGGAACTGCAACTTTGACGGCAAAAGTAAATACATTCTAAGTGTCTTTCAGCACAAAGCCCAGCAGCAGACCTACTCTCTTCAACCATGTAAGTCCTCAATTATTTCTCAACTTGTCTTTAATTTACCATGTTAAGAGTCAAATCAAGTAGTAGGCAAATTTTTAAAATACCGTTACATTTTGTATTAGAGTTAAACATAGTAGTGATGAAAGTATAGGAATTTCTTTATCAATAACTTCTCAAATACTCTAAATACTGTTATCAGACATACTGAAAGGATATGACATTTTACTTTGTAAAAAAATTCTTGGTAAAGAAATGACATTTCTACCATATTATTGGTAGAAATGAGAACTCTACCATATTCTTTCCGTGGGAGAAAGATGGTTAATTTCGATTGCTATTAACTGCCTCTGCAAACTCGCTGGAGGGTCAGCTATGGGTTGATTCCAACTTGATGGTACACAGCAACAACCATGTTATAAGTAATTACAAATAATTAAAAGAAAAAAGTACTTACTTAAGGAAAAATAATCCATCTCATTACCTCTCACATGCTAAGTGTTTTATCACTCAAACTAATTCCCCACACAAGAAAAAAAGAGTTTGAATTTAATCTTACTTGTATGTTTCAGAAAATGCTGCGCTGCCATTTTGGAAACAAGTAGTTTTATTAGTTTCTAGATAAATACATAACAGAGTTTAAAGTATTAGGGTTTAAAGAGACATTGTCAATGCACAGAGGAAGAAAGTTTGATAAATTTTATTTAGTTTATATTTTCGTTTTTTTCTCATTTAAGGAATTGGGCTTTTTCATTGAGATTTTAATGAAAGTCTAGAGAACTTAGATTTCCAATCATTCATTGTTGCACATTTTCTTCCCTGCCCCTCCCAGCCCCCAGTTTGCTTTTTTCTTTGGGGAAAAAATTTCTTAAAAGTTTCATTTTCAATTTATAATTAAACCCTCCACAGAGAGTAACTGGGGGCCAAAAATTATTCCATTTGACTGGCATATACATTGAAAATGCTGTAGTCTTTATTGTGGACTCAGACTCTGAGTCTACTTTTAGTCTTTAATGGGGGATCTGCCAGTTAATGTTTGATTTTTGCATAAAGTCATGACATCTTCTAAAAGAAAATGAACTTTTCTCACTTTCACACTGATATGTCTTATATAGGGGGGAAATTTCATGTAAGTAAAAGTTGTTGTAGTTGTTGTTATGTGCCGTCAAGTCGCTTGCGACTCATAGCAACCCTCTGTACAACAGCCCTAAACTCCACTCTGTCCTGTGCCAATCGCACTGTCTCTGACACTCCCATCCCAATTATCCCAGTCCCCCCAAATAAGCATGCCCTTTAAAATCCTCTTCAAATTTTTACCCTGCTTAATTATGTACTATCTAGCTCAGTAATACTGATTTTGTAGACCCTCAGGGTTGGTCATTTATGATAGTTTTGTTAGCTTATGAAGTAAGACAAGATTATGTAATTCAAGTTTTAACAAAAGGTAAAATATGAAGATAATCAGAATATAAAAGTGTAATGAGACCATTTATGCTTAAAATGATGAGGTTCAATAGCCAGGTAAGTATAATTTGTTTACCAAATATATCTAAATTCCTAGTTGATTTTGCTCTATGAATAAATGAAGTGATAGCACTGACCAATTAAAAGTAAATAGGGATGAATGACATTTAAATGCTCTTTTTGAAAAATTATGTATAAGCACCTGGTCCAATTATCCCAATTAAACTAACAGATACAAAACAAAGTATATTTTTTAAAAGGAATAAAGTATAGACTGCTCTTTAATATAGGCCTTCCTTGTTTTATTGTACTTTACCTCACAGATACTACTCTTTTTAAAATAAATACTTGTGGCAACTCTGCATTGACTAAATTTATGGGTGCCATTTTTCCAACAGTGTGTGCTCACTTCATGTGTTTATGTCACATTTTGATCACTTCTGAGATATTTCAAACTTCTTCATAATGACATTGCACACTTAATACACTACAATATAGTGTAAACATAACTTTTATATACATTGAGAAATCAAAAATCAGTGTGACTCACTTTTTAGTGACAGTCATTTTGTTGCTGTCATCTGGAACCAAACCAGCAATTTCATTTCATTCCCCCTTCCCTGATTCTTGTCTTTTGTCCCACCTATTTCATGTTTCACGTCATCAGATTATCACAACACTGAGATTATTTCTATTCTTACTCATTTCCTCATTGGACCATGTTGTCGACTGCTCCTCAGTCAGTATATCCACTTGCTGCATTAAAAAATGGTACATGGAAAGATTCAAGATGTGCCTGTGGTTAATAATCTCAACAATATAATTACTCATTCTAGAGTAAAACTCTGTGGAATGTGGGTGGAATTGTATAAAAACACAATGAGCCATTTAATTTTGCTAATTGTAGCAATTAGGATAACTTGCATGCAGCCTGTTCTCTCAGCAGAGCACCAAATGAAGTAAAATGGCTAATAGCTGTGTGCCCACAGAAATGAGGGGTTCAGAAACTCTTTCCTGAGTATTTGAGGCATCAAGCTATTTTATCTGAATCTCTTCCTCTGTATTCCTCCAGAAAAACAATCAGAATTAATTTCTATTTAATACAATGATGTAGCCCAGAAATGTTAAGCTTCAATCTTTTGTGATCTGTATTATTCCCAATAAGAAAGGCTTCAAATTCCTGAGATGCTTAATTATTTCATAAAATACTGTCATTGGAAACAGACTGACTCAAAATGAAGTGTTTTCTTTATAACTGACCTTCCAGCAGGTTTTCAGAGGCTGTAAATCATATGTGAGGAGATTGCCCACCCTTTTCTCACAAAGCCACTAGATCCAAACCACGTACCTTTGGGCTGGCAGCACAACTCCTTATCACTAGGTCACCAAAGCCCTTTTTTATTTTGTTTTTTCCTTAGTTTTGGGTTTTTAAAAAAAAAAATCAGTTCAGTTTCCTTTATTGATGTTAACTTACCAAGATTGAAACTTACCACATGCCAAGTACTATGCTGAAATATTTTATGTAGGTTATCATCTAATACATAATGTATAATATGTAAGCTATCTAATTTAGTGCTCACAACCACTGAGTTGTGCACTATTTGTAGGTGACCAAGCTTGAGTCCACAAATATCAAGCTAGACCTAGCTAGACTTTGCACCACTAGAAAGCAGAGGAACTGAGAGTCGAACGCAACTTTTAACAAGTGCAGCTCTGGAAAATAAAGACATTTTGTTTCATACCACAATCTATTCTAGGTTTGACTCCACTTTAGAAGAAATAGAATCTCAGTGTCATGATTAAATTTTTTCAAAGAACATTTTCTTTTAAAATTCAAAGATGCCTTTCAAAATGGAATGTAAAAAATGGAAAAGCTAGGGATGAGAAATGGACGTCTTAACAATTATGACTAAATTTTGGTCCAACTCTAACTCAGGATGCAGAGAAATGCTAGCCTTCTACCCCAGACAGCTTCCTGCTCTGTTGCTGGCCTCTGCACTAAATTTAGTGACAAAAACAAATTAGCCTGAAGGTTCTTCCATTGTATTCTATATGTACATGTTCTCTCATCTAGTTAGGCAGACTGAAAAAAACAAAACTCCACTTTCACTCTCTGACAAAGGAAAGACAAGAAGGAAGGAGGGAAAATGAAAGGAGGAGGAAGAAGAGGCAGAGGAGACAGGAAGGAGGGATGGAAAGATCTAACAAATACTCAAAGTGATATTTTGTTCATAATATAGGTAATACCCTAAATTTTCTTTAACATCTTGTAAGTTATAAAACATAATGTTTAAGTGGATTAGTAAATGACTAGTTTGAAGTCTGTTTTAAGACTAAATGCTGTTTTAAGTTGAAAGATTAGCTGCAAAGAATATAGCAAGTGTTTATCAAACGTTTGTTGAATTCAACTATAAGATAGTTGAGGTTTTCTTGATACATAGCAAGGTGCATGCATGTTGTTTGAATTGGTGCCAGTAAGGTGAACTAACAATAAATTCAGAATTTTCTCCACCCTGGTGCTGATTTTTAAAAATCTGCAATAATCTATTTGAATCTTTACAAATGAAAAATACAAGGAATTGTCTATCTTCCTCCTTTGATTTGAGACGCATTTAAGAGCTCTGTATAAAGTTGTGCTAAGTAAGAGGTCACTCATTTAGAGAGCTCCAAGTTTCACTGTTGTACTCCTATTGTATAGATGAAACATATGAAATCCAAAGATATTGGTCAAATTTTGTAATGAAGATTATGCTTTACTATGCTTGGCTCATTCAGCAAATGTTATCTTGGGGCCTGCGCTAAGAAGAGCACAGCAAGGCAAATAATGTCCTGTGTCCCCACAGCTTAAAATTTGATTAAAAGTAGCCCAAGAAGAGTCTAAAGAGGCAAGAGTCTCACTCATTTCTACTTGACTCCAGAGCTTCTCTCTAGGATGTCCATACATAACTGTGCCCAGTTGCTGTCCAGTGACTTTGATCATGGTGATCCCAGTGGGTTCGAGTAAGTCTCTCTAGCTTGAAACTCTTTAGGATTGTCAGTAGATGCGTTTTCAGAGTAGATGCCTAAGCCTTTCTTTAAAGGTGTCTCTGGATACACTTAGCAATCAAGAAAGTATCCATTTATATGCAGCATCACCCACACACTCTTCAATAGTACTCTACAGTAGCTGCAAAACAAAACCTTCCCAAGACCATAACAAGGAACTCTCACAGTCACCCTGCCAAAGATGAACATAAGGTGATACAAATATCAACAAATAATATGTGACTTTCTATAAAGAGAAAAATGAGCTTGTGATTTTTCTTGCCTTTCTAACACTAGCTATTTGTTAAATGAGTTCACAAAACAATAAGAAAATTGGAATATTTTCATTAGTACATATAATAACAAACATAAGGCAATAGTTTAAATACAATGGTAAATACATAGTAGATGTTGTTGTTGTGGTTATGTGCCATCGAGTCATTTCCGACTCATAGCGACCCTATGCACAACCGCCCTAAACCCTGCTCTATCCTGCGCCAACCGC
>NW_006399822.1:12618420-12655240 GCF_000299155.1 Elephantulus edwardii
ATACCTTTTCAACATGTATGCAGAGCAGATTATCTGAGAGGCTGGGCTCTATGAGGAGAATTGTGGCATCAGGATTGGTGGAAGATCTATTAACATTCTCCGTTATGCAGATGACACAACCCTGCTTGCTGAAACTGAGGAGGACCTGAAGCACCTGCTGCAGAGGGTCAAGTACTGCAGCTTCTAATATGGATTGAAGCTGAATGTCAAGAAGACAAAGATTCTCACCACTGGACCAATTGACAGCATCAGAATGGATGCTGAAGAGGTTGAGATTGTTCACAGCTTTAGTTTGCTTGGCTCCACAGTCAACACTCTTGTCACCAGTAGTCAGGGAATTAAAAGGCACATTGCCATGGGAAAATCTGTTATGGACCTCTCCAAAGTACTCATGGACAATGGTGTCTCTCTGGAGACTAAGGTGCGTCTGATACAGGCCATGGTCTTTGCTATCACTTCTTATACATCAGAGAGTTGGACAGTGACTAAGAAGGATAGAAGGAGAATTGATGTCTTTGAGCTGTGGTGCTGGAGAAGAGTATTGGGGGTACCATGGACTGCTAGGAAAACAAATAGATCCATCCTGGAAAGGGTTAACCCGGGTGGCTCCCTGGAGGCAAGGATTCTGAAGCTCCTTCTAACATACTTTGGACATGTTATAACGAGGGCCCGGTCCTTGGAGAGGAACATCATGCTTGGCAGGGTGGAGGGGCAGCGCAGGAGGGGAAGGTCCTCTATGAGGTGGATTGATTCAGTGACTGGGGTAATCGGGATGGGAATATCAGAGACAATGGGATTGGCATAGGACAGAGCAGAGTTTAGGGCTGTTTTGCATAGGCTTGCTATGAGTTGCAAGCGACTGGACGGCACATAACAACAACAATGTGTGTCATTGTCTCCAAGTGTGAAATTCTGACCAGGTATTTTATAAATCTATGAGTCATCTATGATGACAAAGGGGAAGAGCAGAGAGCTGTTAATTTTTGTAAACATGGAATTGTTCAAGGAATTCCTTGATGATTTCCATTAAGCAGCAACATAGCAGTTGACCCAGTAATGTTGCTAGGTTCATACTATGTTTTCTGGTCTGTCAGTTGACTTGTGTTACTGTTATGTGAGAAGTAATTTCTAACACCAGCAGGGTCACCCAATGGTGGGCAGGTTTCAGCAGGAAATCCAGATTAAGACAAGACTGAGAAGCAGGACTGGCCATCCACTCTTGAAATAGCAGGCCTTTAAAAATTCTATGAGTAAGAGAGGAACATAAATAGAGTGTTACATGGTGAGCTCTTCTCAGGCTGGAAGTCAAGGATGTGGGAGATCATGAGGGTGATGAAGGTTAGGGCAAGATTCTGATCTGTTGTTCATTGATGACTCATAACCACTATTGCTATGTAAAATAGGATGGTCACTGTTTTATCCATAATACCAGCCTAGAAGGTGGTAGTTACTGAGAAGATGTTTGTAAACCCAAAATCAGGTTTAACAAAACAAAGCAAATACTATCAACACCTAATTTTCTTTGTGCTGTTATTTAAGCCTTGTACCTACTGTGTAATTAGAATTTAAAAGAGATGCTTCAAGTTCTTATTATTAAAGCTGCTAAATAAAGCTGTTACCTCTATTCCCTTTACTACTTAATTTACATTAATATGGAATTCAGTTTTTAATTGCTAAAATACCAACTAGTGGAGACACTTATGTTTAAGTTCATATAACTGTTCCAATGGCACATTGGTTAAGGCATTGTATTAAATTGACATTTTTAATTTTTCAAATTAATTAATTAATTAATGAGTTCTAAAACTTTACCAAATGTATCAAAAATATATTCGGGTTTCTACCACAAGTGTAATAAATTTGCATCTTAGTTTCAAACCAGTACAACCTATTTCAGTCAGTAGTATTCCAGGCTTCTGTTATTTTGGAAAGTGAATGCTGGTGTTTAACTGTGCTTGGCATGACCATATTTGCTTAGTAGTTAAGCTTTGCCAGTAGTTTCTGTGGCACGCCACCATGATTACTTGTTCTGTCCCCACTGGAGTAACATAACATAACCATCATAACCTGGTCACAGAACGCCCATTTTGTAGATTTCCCTCAGGAACCGAACACCTAGCTTAACCTTTCCAATATATTATTCCTGCAAAAATAAATGGCTCACTAAAGTTTTGCAAGCCTGGGCTCGAGGGTTTTCCCTGATCTGAATTCAGTATGGAGCTCTGTATAAGGCATGAGGAAATGAAGGGGTGGGGCACCCTTTGCACTCAGAAGTACTAGCTTGCTACCAAGTTGTGTGTTGTTGATGCTATCTATTCCCTTCTTTTCAGAAACATCTTGGAATTTGTCAAGCTTTACTGGAGGTGATTTGCAGTTAAATAATTCAACAGACGCTCTAACCTTGCAAATTCTTGACTTGAAATATTGTAATCAAGGTATGATGAGCAAATGGTAATCAGTTAGTGGGAAAGGATTTCCGTATTCAGCATTGTGATATGTGTGCCCAGGCCCGAAGACCTCTGCAGAGAAGAGTTCTTGCACTTTCTTATGACACGCTCCTTCAGTACTCATCCCAGGAAGACTCACCTGCTCCTTTTGGTTTGTCCAGTAAGCACTGCTTTGAAGGGGAAGAAAAGTGGAATTCCTGGGGGCTTTGTATAGCTGATATGGATTGTAGATAATGGAACTTGCTGAAAAAGATTCAAATCCACATGTTTGGAAATTAAAAAAAAAAGTTATATCTGTTGATTGGTCTGTAAGAGAACAATTGCTACCTTCTTTTTTATGGGTAGGATTGCTACGATGGTAATAACCGATTCTTAAAAATTAGATTTGTTAATTTTAAGGGGTACAATCTGCAAGAATGTAGCTAATAAGTCATTTGGTTCTTGCCTTGCTGGGTGATGGCATTGCCAGTCTTAGGTGAGGTACTGGCTCTCCCTGTTGCTCTAAGATGACCTATCTGATGTTTTTCTTAGAAGTAGAGGAGGAGATGTGAGAGAAAGAGAGAACTTCTAAAGATTTCTAGCCTGGGAAACCTAATAGTTGAGCACTACAGCTTAGAATCAACTTTCTCCCTTGCCTTTCATTTTAAGTTTGAGCTGCAAGTTAAGAATGGAGTTACATCTTGTCATGGTTTCAGGGTATGCAGGTGTCTGTTATTTCTTGCAAAACTTTCTGTCTAATATTATGATAAGACAATGCTAGGCGTTAATGCTAGGTGAGTGTCCTGTTTATTCAGTGAGCAGTAGAGAGGAGCAGCAGCATGAATCATTATTTGAAAGATGTCTCTTGTCTATAAAGGATAATATTTGTTTTTGTTCCAAGATGCACCAAGAAAGTAATTACTACTGAGTGATACTGCAAACCCCAGTCTCATGCAGCCACCTCTACTCTAGCAAGTCCTTTTCCAGAGTTGGCATTTGGCAAAAGCACTAGAAGCAGTTTACCTACATAAGACTCATTTGCAATTCCAAGGCAATGGATACTATCAAGTTATAAAAAAAAATATACATTTCTTAAATGCCAAAGTTCAAACAGTCACACAGATATCCAAAGTAGAGTAAGTTGGTTGCTTGTGGGGACAGAGGAACAATAGGCAGTCCTCTTCCACATGACCCATGAGTATAAGTATAGCCATAGGAACAGATGATATCTGGTAGGTTAGAGACACACTTGTGGTGACTGATGATGGAGCCTGACAGTTGCTGATCAGAACCATTGGCCTTCTTACAGAGCAGAGGTTCAAGGTAACCAAGTACAAGACATGGCTAAGGTGAGAAGTAGAGAGATATCAGTGGCTTATATCTGAGTCTAACTTGGTCACTCGCCCTGATGCTGCTAGCTGGCTCTGCATCCCACAGGCTTCTGACCAATTATAAACTAAGACATTTAAATCCCTCTTGCTTGTAGAACATGAACCATTTCATTTTCTTGTTTTCATAGTCATGAGATTCAGGGTTACCATGGCCTTACACATCACTCCATTATAAATACATCATAGTGTCACAAAAGCATCTCTGTTGATAGTCACCAAACCAGGTTTACAAGGATTAGCTAGATTGTTTAAAGATATTTTGGATCTTGATTCCATCGATCATTTAGCTGTGTGTCTGTCCCAACATTGGAAAAATAAGTCTCATGAGAATGATTCTTTGAATAATAGAAATGAAAAGAATGGAGAGATAAGGAATTTTAATTATAGACAAAATCACTAGTCTATTGAGAGCCCCAGAGCTCTGAATTTTCCTCATGCCTGAGTTTCTTTTCATGTTAGTCTTTCAATATCTGAATTTCCACCTGATTGCTTATCTTCATTAAACTGAAAGAGACATAGTGACATTTAAAAATGAAGACTCTCCCCACAAATGCACATACCAAATGAAAAGTGAAGAGCTAGGTCACTCAAGTAGTAAATTTGGTCTTCATGATACCAAACATCTAGATATTTAGAAAAATCCAGATGTCGGAAACATAATTTTTCATCCAATTGTCTGCTATTTTCTAACTAGAAACTGCTCAGGTGTTGTAGGTAATGGAATTTATCCTTTTTGTGTGTGTGCAGTAATCTGTTACTGATATTATTTTGCTGATAAAAATCTGTTGTGTAAACAAATAAAGCGTGCAGAGTAAATTATATTTTGATCTTACTCAGCTTTGGCAAACAATCGACTGGAAAAGTTCTGAAGGCCTGCCACTTGGCCTCTTCTTGATAAGGGGTCTTTTTAACTCACTACTTTCCTGTAATCTGATCATTAATATAGTCTAGCCAGAATTGTTAAAGATAAATATAAATTTGTTATATTGTTATTCTTAAAATAGAATTTTTATTTCAAGCATTCTTTAGTGCACCTTTTAACATTAAAAGAAGGTGTGAACTACTTTTTCAATTATTTCATAGTGTGTGTGTGTGTGTGTGTGTGTGTGTGTGTGTGTAGATGCAAAAGCTCTTTATCCCAAATGAAACAAAATATGTATTGGGGAGTTGATTTGTTACTGGTGTTCCCAGGCTGACAATCATTGACTGGATATTGCATGTCAGGCTATAAGTGGATTTTAAAAATTTTATTCTGTAGTCACTTTTTTAGATTTCCCAGACAAAAGGGGAGGAGGGGAAGATGTCAAATGAAAATTCTCTTTCCAGAAAGGGTAGTTTGAGATGTCCATACAGAGTCATACTAAGCAACATTTCTTCCTCTGTAACATCAGGAGGTTGTTCAGCTGCTTCCAAACAGCTCTGTATGTTGAGCAGGTGTAAGTCTTCAAATTGTGTGCTAACCTCATTTACTGTTCTGAAGCCTGGCTGAAAACCAGACAAGCTGTTAAGACAAAATGCTTACGCTAGAGTGCTGCCTATGAGCAGACATACAGAGCACTGAAAGGTATTCAGCTATGCAAAGATCACAGGATTTCCAGAGAAAATAGATATGTTTTTAAGTCCTTAGATACTGTGTCAAATTCTACATTTAGTGCCAAGTTAGAGCTCTGTAGGTTCCCTTTCCTGTCTTTGGGCAGCCTCTTCTTGTCGAACCCCTCCCCATCGTCAGATGCAAAAGTTTCCCTAAAATCAAATATGTACTAGTGTTAAGAAGCTTTGCCACAATCCCAGAGATACACAGTTCAAATTCACCAGCTATTCTGTGGGAGAAGGATGAGCCATCCTCTCCTGGTGCAGTTAACTGCCCCTTGAAACCTGCTGGAAGGTCAGCTATGAGTATTCCAACTCCATGGCAAACAACAACAGCAACTACACTTGTATGGCAAGGACCTTCAGCCACTGAGGTTTTATTACTCTATGCTAATGGGTTCTGTAACCACTCTGTGGGGAATAAACATGACAAAGTCTCACCAGGTAAAGCAAGGAAGCTTTGTCCCAAGACAGACATATCAATACAGTTTGGTTTGGTTTCTCTCTTCTCCCGAGAATTTTACTTGTAGATCCTACAGTCAAGTTACTTATAGGATTTTTAGTTGAATGTTTAGTTGAAATAACAGCAAAAAGATCCCTGAATTGACAAATATGAAAACATTTGTTATTTTTTTCTAGTTTATTTTTTATAATTTTTATGTGATTTTAAAGAAAGTTTACAGAAAACTTGGATTTCCATGCATTCATTGTTGCACGTGTCTAGTTTATTTTTTATGATGTCACAATTGAGTGGAATTTATCACTTAGTAGAAAACCAAAAACCCTATTGTTAAATACATTGACTGTTTTAAATATGTGCAAATATATTCTCTGTAACAATATCCTTTGATGCTTTGGAATATGTTCCTTCCTGGATGCAAAGACACAGGGTTGTGGCCCCCTGATCTAGACATGGGGCTGGAGCCTAAGCATATCTGAATCCTAATCCCCAGGCTGTCCTCAGAGCCTCACTCTCTGTCTCATTTTCCCCATATATGTAAGAGAGAGAATATTTACCTACCTCATAGGAATGCTGTGAAGAGTTAACTGGAGTTCATAAAGTGCTTTGATGTTGGCAGCATTACCACAGTTAATCACTAGTATTAGCACAAGTGAGAAGTATATACATGGCTGGAGAAGAGTGTAGGAGAGTTGTCTTCATAATGCAATAGCAATAACTCACCAAGCAAAGAATACAGTCATTCTTGGAAACTTAATAAAAGTAAAACTTTTCCTTCAAAGGTCTATGTAGAATTTTTTATTAACTTTTTAATGAAAAGAAAAATTTATTCCTTTCATATAGACCCTCAGAAACTTTGTACAGAATGACAATTCTCCTCGTAGCCTAACTGAATTTACTAAATACATCCAAATATATAGCAGGCTCCTCTGGTGCCTAAGCCTTTTGCATGCCTAATCCCAGTCTCCACTTTGCAGAACACCTGCATGGCCCCAGAGTGCAGAACTCACGATTGCCCTGTGGAGTTCAGAATTCAACACAAAAAGAGAATTGGCTAAATCTGTTCTCTAGCTTAGTTCTCTAGGCTTGGTGTTATTTGCATGGAGATTGCTTTGCATCCCTAAAATGACAGAGCTCTCCTCTTCCACCTAATGAGAGATTGTAAGGTCTTATTTCTGCCTGGAACTCTTGAGCTGATTTATGTTCACATTTTAGACATTTTAGAGAAGTCTTGACTTAAAAGGTTCAGCTATATACTGATATGCATGTGAAGTAACATGTGAATTCAACTATGGATAAGGGAGATAGTGAGGGAATGAGCTCAGAATACCTGCCTGACTTCCCCAAAACAAATATGTTTTCTCTTAAACATTTGGTCCTGAGAACTGTTGCTATAAAACAGGCTTTGGGTTATAAATATTCGTGGGTTTTGAGACATGGGAACAATATTTTAAGGTAGGAATATACTCAGCACAGATTCGGTTTTTATCCTGCTTTGTGAGCACGTTGCTATACATCACCATTATCCTCAGGCCCAAATTTAGAAATTATATTAAAAAAAAAGAAATTATATTCCTTTGCAAATGAATTTTCATGCTCTTTTTTTTTGCAAGGAGTTAACATACACATTCAAAAATTATCTCTTCTGGATTCTAAAATCTAGTTCTATCAAAGACGTAAGTTTCCGGATTGGTTAACTATTTTCAGTGAATAGTATTAAACTTTTTGAAAGCATGCTTTTAGCCTAGGCAATTGTTATATCTGTAAAAAAAATTTTTTTTGCTGCACAAAACTTAAGATAAATTTTGTTTCTATAGATTAAAACTATGAGTATAGTAAGTGAGCAAAAAAATAATTTGGACTACTCTGGATAATATTTTTAATTATTTATTTTTATACTGGTTTATTTAAAAGTTTTTATACATTGTTTTTCACACCAGATCTTTCACCTTTCCTTTACATACTGTTACCTCCACCCATCAAATTGTGCAACCCTATGATTAAGTGATAATTATTTTTAATTTCCAGTGTTTAAATTTCAATACTTTTTCATTCAAAATGGATGGCAGAATATCCTTACAGACGTGAAAGGAAATATCCACGTTTTCTCTTGTCTTTGCACAAGAAAATGAAAGTGGATCATGAAGAAGACTTGATGTGGGGGCCTGGAAGAAATGTGGCAGCTTGCAGGTAGGCGGCCTAAGATGAGAAGGCAGGGAAGAGCGTGTGCCCTGAGGAGCTTATACTGCAAAGGTACAGAAAAGCTATACAGCTGGACGACTCGGTGAAATTACAGACTACAAAATCTTCACCAATTAGAGGAAAAAGCAAGTAATGACAAGTTACTAGGTCCAAGTTTTCTCTCTAAATACTGGGGACAGGGAACTTAAATCCACCTTGTGTTTTTCCCAGACCTTCCTGCAGTTTTTCCTCCCCAGCCTCCTTGAAGCCCTCCAGAGCCCACCCAGAAGATTCTCCCTTCTCAAAAGCAGCCATCTTTCATAAAGTTGGTTTTTAGCAAAGAAACTTGGAATTATACTGTAATTCAGTTCTCACTCTCCTGGCTACTTCTGTTAGTTAACATTCTCTTCCGTAAGTACATCGTAGAAAATATGTGACAAATCCCTTCCCCCACCTCAAAATTTATATGCCTTTATATCCCTGTAATATCCTACAAACTCCTTTTAGAAAGATCTAGATGGTTTGAGACACCTGAAAGAGCAAGTCTTACAGAAGACACCACCTGAAGCATTTGTTATTCATGAGCAGAAAGAAAGAGAACAAGGTGAGAATGTTGGCTTGACCAAATTGTTTCAGCAGCCAAATAGCTCAGTAGCCTAAAAAGAGATATGTAAGAAATACTATTCTAGAAACACATGCAAATTTTTCCATTGTCAGAACAAAGACAGCAGCTTGGGAACTAAAACTTACTTCTCCCTTTGAAACCAAATAGAAAACTGAAATTAGGGCTAAGGCAAAAATGTTAAAATGATAGTGAGTTCTTCCTTTTCTATGATTCTTTTGTCAGTTTGTACTAAATTCCTTTTTTCCCCATTTTGGACTGAAAGTTTGAAAGAATAATGATTTCTGTCATTTTATCTAAAATTCCATGTAGAAATGGTGAAAGTGTGAGTTATAAAGAAGATTTACTGGGATACAAACTTCATCAGGACTGACATCACACCAAGCAAATTGAAAACATACTACTCCACTAATATTCTGACATAATTTAAAGTACCTATAGAAAAGTTGTGAGTGAATAGAGAAATAGACACATTTTCCTCAGCATTAAACCCTTGCACCTGATTTCAAACAGCTAGGATTTTTGCAACTGATGTGTTTTTCTTCATTTTGCAGTTATTTTAAGTAATTAAGTTTCACATCTAACTACCTCAGCTACTGTTGTTTTATTTAGAAACATGAAATCATGCACTTTGTCATCAACAAGTTTTCCGTTTATAATTTTAAAAGTATACTTGGTGCAAAGCAATTTTCAAAAATTGATACATGAATTCATCTACCCAACCTCAGGAGGTTGAACTTAATTTTTTTTTCTTTCTTCTAAGTTTGATTTGGGGTAAAATTCCTTACTTCTGCTTAATTCCAAGAGACCCTGCTTTATATTTGCTTAATTTGCCTTAAATGTGGTGTGCTTCTTTCCCTGTTCAATTTTTCTTTTTCCATGTTAAATCTATCTCTGAAAAGACAGTGTAACAGGTGACAGATGGACAGCAACCCTAGAGCTGGACCAATACCTTTTCAGTTCCCTGTTGTCAAGCTGTTGGCATCACATTCTGACTGTGCTCGGTCACCGCGACTGCCTGTACCCCTTACAGAAATAAGGCCTGAGAGACCCCTGTGTGTGTTTAAGAAACAGTGTACACTCCCCCCTGGTCTGAGCACAGTGCCTGGACCCAAGTGATTACCTTGGCAGATCTTGTGCTTTTACTTTGTAAACACTGTACAAATGTATTTGAAATTTTCTTTGAAATTAAGAAATAAACTAGTTATTAAATTTTTCCTTCTTGTAAATATATATATATATATATATACATTCAAATTCCATGTATCCAAACATTCCTTTAGCGTTCGGATTGTAAGAATGTCTTTATTGGCTGAGACCACGGTCTCGGGCAGTGGTCCCGTGTGCTCTAGTTCAAAGCACAGTGTGTGGAGTATTTGATGTACCATAGTTTTTTTGGTCTGTTCAGTAAGTTGCAATTTGTGATGAAATGAAGTGGAAATTCGTGCTTCATAATGAACAAATTTCCTTGGTTACATGATTTTTCTTGTAAAACTTTAAAAAGAAAACTTGAAATTTTATATATTTGAATTTTGTAGATTTTTTTTTATTTTGTTGCAACACAAAGTACCAAAATCATTAAATAAAGTACACTGTGGTCATTTTAACAGATATCTGAGTTCCTATTTCTTTTTACATCTGGGAGAAAGTAGAACTCACTGAGTCAAAGATGGGAAGAATGGAGAATCGGGCCAAGTTAAAAGAATAATTTTAAAGACAATATTGTTTACATCTGAAAAATAAAAACAACAACCTGAGTCTTTATTTAAATACATTTTAAATTAACATATTTAAGTTGTGTTTCTGGGGTTTTTATTTTACTTATAAGAAGTACGAAAATATTTTTTAAAGCAAAGAAATTCCCCTCATCTATAGGCCACCACAGTTCACTAGACTTCAAAGGCTTAAAATTAAATACTTTTTTAACCTAAATACTATGTGGCTAGTTTTTCTACAAAATTAGAGTGTTTCAAGTACTTATTTTGCTTAAAATATTTTAGAATGTTTATCTTAAAAATACTTTCTGTACAGTTGGTAAGAGTTCTGCTGAATTTTTAAAGCCCTTGTATATCGAATTATAAAAAGTAATTGCAGGGAGCTCTGGTTGCATAGTGACAAGAAGCTGCGCTTCAATCCCCAAGGTGTGCTGGTTGAATTCACCAGGTGATCTGCTGGAGAAGGATGGGCAGATTCCTCCTGTGCCAGGTGGATTTGACTCAACAGCACACAACAACAAAAAGAAAATAAAGTGTCACTAAAAAAAAAAGCTTTTTTAAAAAGGTAATTTCTCATATTAGCTATCAATTGTATGTTATAGAAAAGATACTGGACTAGACAGAGAACAATCTAGGTTCTCTTCATTGAAGACACCAGTAAACAAAGTTAACAGATGAAGTTGCTTCAAGCAGCAACTAAAGAAAGGGAATGAAGACGTTTAATAAATAAACAGAACCATAAACAGCACAACCTAGCTATTTTGAACAGCTATCTGCTTCCCATGGGAACCCAAGAATGGTACTATCCACACTAGGAGCTAGCTAATGAGAGGGAAGGTAAAAATTCCCCCTTTGTCCTCCATAACCTCCCAAAGACCAAGGGAATGACTTTCCAAACAACCAGCAACAACCAAGTGACTGGCATCTTTTCCCCATCTAAGGCCAAACTAGTGCCATTGTGTATTTGATACCAAGAGCAGAAGTCAAGCTCTACAACAAGGGATTCCATCCAGGAGCCAACAGACAGAACCATGCCTGGCCTGCGATCATCTCCTGGATTAGTGAGGGCTCAGACTCTGGCTGAGATCCTTGTCTTTTACCAGGCACCCTTGGTCAGCATACATGATAGCCACAGTTGGAGCAGTTCACGCTCCTCAGATTGCATCATCCTTGGGTATTTCATGTCAGCAGTGATTATCTTTTCACACGAACCATCTTTGATTGTGTAATCTGCTTGGACCTATTGTCTGTCCTGGTAAAGACACCATCTCTAGCAAGATGTATTAAACTATGCTTCTCTGAGGACAAAGAGAAGAAGAGGTGCTACCTATGGCCCAGCCCACATCTTGTGACTTTAACAGCTTATAAATAAATTCTGATCTGATTGAATAGCCCAAATCCCACATTCTTCTGGACTGGCAGGCTCAATGTCCCAACTCACA
Source organism: Elephantulus edwardii (assembly GCF_000299155.1). NCBI lineage: Eukaryota > Metazoa > Chordata > Mammalia > Macroscelidea > Macroscelididae > Elephantulus > Elephantulus edwardii. Next base: position 12,630,248 of record NW_006399822.1, read on the forward strand.
CATCTTGTGTGTCTCTATACCAGTCCTACAAGAAATACTAAAAGCAGTTCTTTGGACAAAAGTCAACAAAAACAAACAATAAAGCAAAATTAATATACATGACCACATCATTCAGAAACTAATTAGACACAAAAATACACAAAGCAGAATAAACATATTACATTGAAATAAGGACCCATAGGTGTCAGTCCATAAATGAGGGCAACTACATTGCAGAAAGAAAAGGAGAAATGTTATTTTAAAAACTTCTAAATGTAGAGAAAGCCAATGTGATTTCAAGATAAATGGAGCTGTTTTATACTTGAAAAGAAAATAGTTATAACTGCCAAGATAATTAATAAAACTTCTAATCCAAATTTTAAAAAATCCATAAAGACCTTTTCTAGTTGTTATGTGCCTTAGCAGGTTTTTAGAGGCTGTAAATTGTATGGGAGGAGATTGTCCACCTTTCATATGTGAGAGTGGACTCAAACTGCCTGTCTTTGATTTGGTAGTGTAATTCCTTACCACCATCAGTGTTCTTGTCATAAAGACTTAGTAAATACCAAAACAAACAACATTGAAGAAAATTATAGGAAAAGCCATAAACAAAAATGAACTCAGCACAGAAAAACAGATGAAACAAAGAAATCAGCAACATCACAAAAAATGAGTGGAACCAAATGATAGCAATAAAAATGGTTAACAAACAAAACCCACAACTTAAAACAAATTGCCAATGATTTGGAGATGACTCACAGTAGACTCTCCAGTGGGATTTCAAAGGCTGTAAATTTCCCTAGACAAGATTTTAGAAAGATTCCAGAAATTATTAATTCAGACTGAAGAAAGATAACATCTTTCTTTTGTGGAGACATTGATGAAATTTACCAGACTACTTTTAGCCTATCATTGCAACTCCCTATAGGCTAAGCCAAAAGAACCATCACCAGGGAAAACAAAGGGAGTAATAGAACAGAGAAGAAAGCATGACCTTTCTATATACTGTCTACAGATGACAGAAGAACATAAGATAGGCTAAAAATCGAAGAGGAAAAAATTTTATAAAGCAAACAGCAATCAAAAAAGAGCAAGGGTGGCAATATTAATTTCTAATAGAATAGACATCAAGAGAAACCATCTTAAGAGATGAGGAAGGCATGAACAAGGGTCAATTGAAAAGGAAGGCATAACTACAATTAATATGTATTTCACGAGAGAGCTATGAGATATATAAGTCAAGCTTTAATGTATTTTAAAAGAAAACGTTAACTCCGCACTTACAGTTGTTGTTGATGTTGTTGTGATGTGCCGTCAAGTTACCTGCGACTCATGGCAACCCTATGTACAACAGCCCTAAACCCTGCTCTATCCTGTGCCAACCTCACTGTCTCTGACACCCCCACCCCTATTACCCCAGTCACTGAATCAACAGGGTCTTCCTCTCCTGCACTGTCACTCCACCCTCTAAAGCATGATGTCCCTCTCCAAGGATTGGTCCCTCCTTGCAACATGTACAAAGTATGTCAGACAAAACTTCAGAATTCTTGTCTCTAAATAGCAGCCTGGTTTAACCCTCTCCAGGATGAACCTGTTCATTCTCTTTGCAGTCCATGGTATATTCAGTACTCTTCTGCAACACCACAGTGCAAAGGTATCAATTCTCTTTCTATCTTCCCTAGTCATTGTCCAGCTCTCTGATGCATAGCAAGTGATTGCAAAGACCATGGTCTGTATCAGGTGTACCTTTGTCTCCAGAGTGACACCATTGCTCTTTGGTACTTTGGAGAGGCCCCTAACAGCAGACTTTCCCATTGCAATGCATCTTTTAATTTCCTGGCTGCTAGTGCCAAGGGTGTTCACTATGGAGCCAAGCAAACTAAAGCTGTGAACGATTTCCATCTCATTACCATTCATCCTGATGCTGCCAATTGACCCAGTGGTGAGAATCTTTGTCTTCTTGATGTTGAGCCTCGATCCATATTGAAGGCTGCAGTCCTTGACTTTCTGCAGCAAGCACTTCAGGTCCTCCTCAGTTTCAGCAAGCAGGATTGTGTCATCTGCATAATGCATCTTGTTGATGATTCTTTCTCCAATCCTGATGCCACACTTCTCATACAGCCCAGCCTCCCTGGATAATCTGTTCTGCATATAGGTTGAAAAGGTATGGAGATAGGACACATCCCTAGCATGGTACATCCTTCCCAATTTTGAACCATACAGTGTTTCCTTGCTCTGTTCGGACGACTGCCTCCTGGTCCAAGTATAGGTTTCACATTGTTATTTTTGTTAAGTGCCATTGAGTCACAGGCAACTCATAGCGACCCTGTGAAGGAGAGTCCTCAACACTTGTGTGTCTTTCATCCTCTCTCCAGGTTCATAGGGTTTCTGGAGGCAAGCTGTTATGGAAGTGGATGCCACTCCTCCTTCCAAGCTTGTTTTAATATGGAAGCTCCACCCGACTCTGTCCTCATTGGGTAGCCAACCATTAACGCATTTGACACATCAGTGTCACAGTGTTCAACCTCACAGCAACCACAAGTGACCGCAGTACAGCAACTTGTACACCAGGGCTATATGACCTAGAGGAATGTCTGTACAGGAGGCCAAATAAAAGCAGCTCACACCCAATGCTGAGTAAACATTCCCCCAAAACCTCACCAGAACCAAAAAACAAACCTCTGTAGAATTTTGCAGCTCCAGATAACTTCACAACCTGGAATTCAGCCCCAAACTGATGACTAAATGTCTTTAAAAACAGGAAGCAAAATCCAATCAGTCACCCAATGGTGAGTTAACATTCCACATCCGACCTCACCATAATCAGAAAACAACCTCTGTAGAATCTGGCTGCTCCAGACAACTTCCCAAACTGGATTCCAACCTCAAACTGGTGACCAAATTCCTTTTAAATAAATCACTTCATCTAACAAGAGCAGTAGTGCTCTTGTGTGCATGAACATTCTCCAGAATAGACCATATGTTATGTCACAATGCAAGTCTCAAAAAAGTCATTTAAATACTACAAAGCATTGAAACATTATGAAGCATCTTCTCTGGTCACACTATCATAAAATTAGAAATCAAGTAAAAATTAAGTTCATGAAAATGAAATAACACTTGACCACTATTATTGTTGATGTGTGCAATTGAGACAGGGCCCACTTGTAGTGGACCCTCTAGCCGATTTTCAGAGGAAATATATCACACAGGAGATTATCCATCCTTATTCTGCATTGTTGTTTATTGTTGTTGTTATGTGCTGTCAAGTGACCCTTTATATCCTGCTTTATCCTGAGCCAACCTTATTGTCTCTGATACACCTACCCTCATTACCCTAGGCACTGAGTCAGTCCATCTTATCAAGGGTATTCCTCTTTTGTACTGTCCCTCCACCCTTCCAAGCATGATGTCCCTCTCTATGGACTGGCCCCTCATTGCACCATGTCCAAAATATGTAAGATGAAGCTTCAGAATCTTTGCCTCAAAGGAGCAGCCTGGTTTCACCCAATCTAGGACAAACCTATTTGTTCTTCTATCAGTCCATGATATATACAATACTCTTTTCCAACACTACATCTCAAAGGCATCAATTCTTCTTCTATTGTCTGTAGTCTTTGCATAATTTCTAGTGGATAGCAAGTAATTATGAAGACCATGACCTTAGTCTCCAGACTGACATTGTTGCTTTTTAATACTCTGGAGAAGTCACAACAGCAGATTTTCTAAATAAAAAAGAAAATATTTTGTAAAGCAAATGAGGATGAAACACAATATACCAAAATCTTTGGAATACAGCCGAAGAAATACCCACAAGCCATTTGAAGCAAAAAAGGAGGAACCAAAATCAACATCTTAACATAGTTATTTCCAGAAATAAAAAAAGAACAGCAATCAAAATCCATAGTTTCCAGAAGAAAATAAATGTTGTGTTGTACCAAGGAGTCCTCTATGACTCATAGCAACCCCATGCACAATAGCTCTGAGCCTTGCCCTATCTTGAGTCACTCTCCAATACACCTACCCCCATGACCCCAGTTACTGTGTCAATCCATCTCATCCAGGGTCTTCCTCTCCTGCACTCCCCTTCCACTCTCCCAAGCATGTTGTCATTTTTCCAAGGATTGATTCCTCCTGGCAACATGTCCAAAGTATGTGATGCAGAGTCACAGAATTCTTGCCAGCAAGGAGCAGCTTGGTTTCACCTGATCCAGGACATATCAGTTTGTTATCTTTGCAATCCATAGTCAATAGTCTTCTCCAGCACTATGACTCAAAGGCATTGTTTTTTCTTCTGTCAGCTTTAGTCATTGCCCAGCTCTCTGATGCATAGCAAAAAATTACAAAGTCCATGGTCTGGATCAGGTGGCCTTGGGCTCTACACTGACATCACTGCACTTCAATACTCTAGCGGAAACACTGACAACAGACTTTCCTTATGTAATTTATCTTTTGATTCCCTGACTGTTAGTACCAAGAGTGTTGATTGAAAAGCTAAAAAGGCTGAAATTATTAGCAATCCCAATCTCTTCTTCATCTATGATGGTGTTTTGAATAGGCCAGGTGGTGATAATATTTTTTTTAATGTTGAGCTTCAATCTATATTGAAGACTATAGCCCTTGACCTCAAGTCCTCCTAAGTTTCAGCCAGCAAGTTTGGATCATCTGCATAATGCAGGTTGTAGGTGAGTCTTCTTCCAGTCCGAATGCCAATACCTCTTCATAGAGTCTAACCTCCCAAATGATCTGTTCCACATATAGATTTAAAAGGTATGGAAATAAGCGGCATCCCTGATGTACAACTTTTCCTGATTTTGAGCCATACAGTGTTTCTTTCCTCTGTTGTGACGACTGCTTCATGGTCCAAGTATAGATTTCCCATGAGCACAATCAAGTGTTCTGTGATTCCCATTCTTCTCAGAGTTAGCCAGAATTTGTTGTGACCCATACAGTCAAATGTCTTTGCATAATCGATGAAACACTGATAGACATTCCTCTGGTACTCTTTGCAGCCAGGATCCATCTATCATTGGCTATGATGTGTCTAGTGCTACAGTCTCTTTAAAGTATAGCCTGCATTTTTGGCAGTTCTCTTTCAATGTACTCTTTCAGTTGGTTTTGGATGATCTTCAGCAGGATTTTGCTTGTGTGTGATATTAGTGATATAGTTTGATAATTTCCTCACTCTGCCAGATGACCTTTTTTTGTAATGGTAATAAATATGAGCTTCTTCCAGTAAGTTGGCCAGGTGGTTGTCCTCCAGATTTCTTGGCAAAATCTGGTAGCATGCCCAGGGTTCCATCTGTTTGTTGAAATATGTCAATAGATATTCAATCAATTCTGAGGCCTTGTTTTTTATCAATTCCTTCAGAACAACTTGAACTTCCTCCTTTATCACTATTGCCTCTTGATTATACGTTGTTTCATTAAATTCTTCTCTGTCAGCCAATTCTTTTTGGTACAGTGACACTGTATACTCCTACTATCTTTGTCTGATGCTTCCTGGATCATTCTCTCTATAATAGCCTTAAATATTGCAATTCAGGGCTTGAATTTGTTCAGTTTCTTCACCTTAAGAAATGCTGAGCAAGTTCATTCCTTTTGGGTTCCAGACTCCAACTCTTTGCACATTTCATTATAATACTTTGTTTTGTCTTCCCAAGCTGCCCTTTTAAATCTTCTGTTCAGGTCCTTAACTTCCTGATTTCTTCCCTTTGCTTTGGCTTTCTCAGCATCCTAGTGTAATATTCAGAATCCCTTCTAACATCTATCTTGGTCTTTCCTTCTCCTCTGTGTTTGTAATGACCTTTTGCCTTTTCATGGGTAATTTTTTTCCCAAAAATTGTATTTTTTATTGGTTTGCTTACAGACTCATATATTCTGTGTTTCACACTATCCTTTATTCACAATGTATTTCATACAATCATTCTCATACATTTTGTTTTATAAAATCAATAACCATTGAATTATGACCACCATTAACCTGTCTTTCCAGATTCGAACAAGATCTTTCTCATTTCCTTTACCCTCCTGCCCTCCACCCACAAAATTATGCAATCCTATGATTTCCCCTCTGCAGATCCTCAACTCTCTGCTGCCACCCCATCCCCCCTTTGATCCTCATACATATTTTACTAGTTATCATTTTATTTCTACAATAATGGTCTTATGCAATATTTTCCTTTTTTAACTGAGTTAGTTCACTCAGAGTAATGTTTTCCAGTCTTTGTCAAGTTATGTAGTAGTTTTTTAAAAATCATTGCTCCTGAGTGCTGTATAATATTCCATTATGTGAATGTAACACAATTTCTCAATCCATTCAATTATGGTTGGATACTTGTGCTGTTTCCATGTTCTTGTGATTGTGATTAACGCTGTCATGAACATTGATATACAAATCTCTGTTTGTGTCTCAGTTCTAATTTCCTAAGGGTATATTCAAAACCATCTTAGGAACAGGTTTGAGACCTTGAGCACCAATGAGCGTAGACCAAATGAGCTCTGGGAGGATATCAAGAAAATAATCCATGAAGAATGCAAAAGATCATTACAAAGGCTGAAGAAGAAGAAAAGATCAAGATGGATGTCAGATGAGACTCTGAGTATTGCGTTAGAGCGCCAAGAAACCAAAGCTAAAGGAAGAAATAAAGAAATCAAAGAGCTGAACAGAAAATTTCTAAAGGCAGCTCAGGATGACAAAGGAAGATACTATAATGAAAAATGCAGATAGCTGGAGTCAGAAAACAAAAAGGGCCGAACCCGCTCAGCATTTCTTAAGCTGAAAGAGTTGAAAACCAAATTCAAGCCACAGGTGGCAATACTTAAAGATAGCTTGGGTAGAATGTTGAATGATCCAGGAAGTATCAAGAGAAGATGGAAGGAATACTCAGAGTCACTGTATCAGAAGGAATTGGCTGACACAGAGGAATTTCATGAAATAACATATGAACAAGAGCCTATGGTGATGAAGGAGGACGTTCAAGTTGCTCTGAAGGAATTGGCAAAAACAAGGCTCCAGGAGTTGACAGCACGCTGTGCTCACAAAGTTGTGCCAGGAAATCTGGAGGACTGACTGGAAGAGATCCATATTTGTTCCCATTCCAAAGAAAGGTGACCCAACAGAGTGTGGAAATTGTTGAACAATACCATTAGTATCACGTGCAAGCAAGATTCTGCTGAAAATAATCCAAAAACCTTTGGAATAATATGTCAACAGAGAACTGCCAGATGTGCAGGCTGGATTTAGAAGAGGTTGTGTGTGGTACGAGGGATATTATAGCTAATGTTAGATGGATCTTGGCAGAAAGCAGAGAATACCAGAAAAATGTCTGTCTGTGCATCACTGACTATGCAAAGGCTTTTGACTGTGTGGATCACAAGAAGCTATGGCTGACTCTGAGAAGAATGGGAATCCCAGAACATTTGATTGTGCTCATGCGAAACCTATACTTGCACCAAGAGGCAGTCATCAGAACAGAGCAGGGAGACACTGGATGATTCAAAATCAAGAAAGGGATCTGTCAGGAATGTATTTTTTCTCGATACCTTTTCAATCTGTATGCAGAAGAGATCATCCAAATCGCTGGGCTGTACGAGGAGGAATGTGGCATCAGGATTGGTGGGAAAATTATCAACAACTTGCATTATGCAGATGACACAACCCAGCTTGCTGAAACTGAGGAGGGCCTGAAGCGCTTGCTGCAGAAGGTCAAGGACTGCAGTCTTCAATATGGATTGAAGCTCAACATCAAGAAAACAACGATTCTCACCACTAGGCCAACTGGCAGCATAAGGGTGGATGGTGAAGAGATTGAGAGACTTAACAACAGTTTACTTGGTTCCACAGTCAGCACTCTTGGTACCTGCAGCCAGGAAATCAAAAGATAAATTGCACTGGGAAAGTCTGTTGTTAGGGACCTCTCAAGAGTACTGGAGAACAACGATGTCAGGCTGGAGACTAAGGTGCACCTGATCCAGGCTATAGTCTTTGCAATTACGTGCTGTGCATCGCAGAGTTGGACAGTGAATAGGGATGACAGAAAGAGAATTGATGCCTTTGAGCTGTGGTGCTGGAGAAGAGTGTTGAATATACCATGGACTGCTAGGAGAACAAACAGGTTTGTCCTGGAGAGGGTGAAGCCAGAATGCTCCTTGGAGTCCAGGATTCTGAAGCTTCGTCTGACATACTTTGGGCATGTTGCAAGGAGGGACTGGTCCTTGTAGAGGGACATCATGTTTGGCAGAGTGGAGGGACGGTGCAGGAGAGGAAGACCCTAGATGCGATGGATTGATTCTGTGACTGGAGTGGTGGGAATGAGTGTGTCTGAGACGGCGAGGTTGGCACAGGATAGAATGGTGTTTAGGACTCTTATGCATAGGGTTGCTATGAATCGCAAGTGACTCGATGGCACATAACAAGAACAACAACAACAATATTCCTAAGTAGTAAAATAGCTGGGTCAGCTTTTTGAGGAAATACCAAATTGTCTTCTACAGTGGTTATACCATTTTACAATCCCAAAAACAGTGTATGTGAGTTTCTATCTCTCTACATGCTCTCCAACATTTATTGTTTGCTGTCCTGTCAAACTCTACCACTGCTTCCAGGGTGAGATGATATCTTATTGTGATTTTGATGTGAATCTCTCTTATTGCCAGTGATTTTGAAGATTTCTTAATGTGTCTTTTGACCATCTGCATGTCTTCCTCTGTGAAAAGTCTTTCCATGTCTTTTGCCAATTTTGTAATTGGATTATCAGTCTTTTTCCTCGTAGAACCCTGTAGTATTCAATAAACTTTTGTTATGAGACCCTTGCCTAAGATGGTACTGTGAAATATTTTTTCCCAGTCAGTAGGTTTTCTTTTCACTCTGTTGGAAAAATTTTTTTACGCACACAGGCATTTAATGTTTAGAAGGTCTCATTCACCAATTTTACATGGGTCATGTTCTTTATATTTTCTCACAGCTCATCTGATCTTCCTGAATTAGTGTTCAAGGCTTCTAACTTGTTCTGAGAACAAGTTAAATTCAGGTTGTATAGGCTCAAGTTCAACTTTTTTTGTTCTTGTGTATTTGTTTTAATTTTCTTTAACTTCCGTTTGAACTTTCATGTGAGTATTTTATGGTTTATGCCACAATCAGCAACAGGCCTAGTTTTCACAGCTGATTTTAAGCTTCTTGCATGATTTTTTGGTACATATGTGGTCAATCTGACTCCTGTGCAGACTGTCAGGTGAGGTCCATGTGTATAGTCATCATTTTTGGTTTTTATAGAAGATATTTGCAATGAATAAATAATTGATTGTATAAAATTCTCTCATTTTATCTCCAGACTCATTTCTGTTACAAAACCATGTTTTTGTTTTCTGATTACTCACCCTTCTTCTCTGTTACCAACTTTTATATTCCAGTCACCCATTATTATTAACACATCTTGGTTTGCATGATTGTTTGATTTCCAACTACAAAAGTTAGTGGAAAACACATCCTTTTTGGCTCTAGTTGTTGGTGCATATATTTGAAAAATATTGATATTAACAGGTCTTCCTTTTATGCATCTGTATATTATCCTGTCACTCAAACCATTGTATTTCAAGATGGATTTGGAAATGATTTTTTATAACTATGAATGTAACCTCAATTTTCCTCACCTTTTCTTCTCCTGCATAGTAGATCATATAACTGTCTTATTCAAAATATCCCATGTCTATCCATTTCCTTTCTCCAACGTATGTCAATATTTATTCCTTCCATTTCCTGCTTAACAATGTTCAAATTCCCTACTTTTATGCCTTTCATTTGCATTTTTCAAAATCTAGTGGCTGCTTGCAGGTTTTCCTTCTCTTTAATGTTTCCCAACCAGAGGGCTCAGCCTCTGGCGCCATATCAGCTAGTCTAATCAAGTGTGCTCTACTAAGCATAGGATTTTCAAAGCCCTGTTATTTAGGAAATTGATGGCCAAAAAAAAAAAGGAAATTGATGGCCAATCCTTTCCCCTAGTCTGTCATAATCTGCATGGTCAGCTTTAAGGCAATATCTAACAAACATTTTACACAGAAGAAAAGAACTCCCTCATTATAATTCATTGACTTCCAACCAATTCTCTGGCACCCTCAGCCCTGCCCACCACCAGAGGGAGAGGGGAAAAGGTCATTAGGACTCCCATAGCACTTGGAGATGGGGCATAAGATCAGCATTCAGGATATTGCCAAGATGTTGTTTTTTGCCTGGGATATCATCCAGCTTGCCAGTCATGCCCATTAAATCAAAGACTCGCAATCAGCACCTACAGGAATACAGTCCTAGAGTGGAAGGTCTGAGACACAGTTCTTCCTTCTGAACTGTCTGTCAGACAGAGTGGTGAAGAGACTTAGAAAAACTGGCTGCACCACTTCACAGAACAAGGAAGACAACAAACTTCAGAAGAGAGGGATACAATCAGAAAACAACAAGCTATTCACCCCAGAGGATTTAGTTGCAGGACCAGAGACAAAGGAATAGAAGCAGTTGTTTCCACCAGTACAAGATAATTTTGTCACAGGACCACAAAGGCAGAACTATAGGCAGAGTGAGTTGTCCTATCCTTCCCTACTACTGTACTGAGCTTCTCAGCTGAAGCAAGTCTCTCCTTGAGTCCAAGGATCAGAGAGAAATTCAGGCAGGGTGAGCTGTACTACCATCCTCTGGAGCAGTGACCTCCTGAGCCAAGAATCCTGATAAGCCCTAGGCAAGAAAACCTCTACAATAAAAATGACACAGAGGGAACAGACTACCTCACACCCTACACAAAAAAACCGCCAAAATGTCACCCCCCCAAAAAAATTATCATAACACAGAATCAAGGGATTTCCTGAAGCTAGAAAGTCTGATGGAACTTTCTGATACAAAATTCAAAAGAAAAATGATGGAATATTTTCAGTGGGTGAAATACAAACTGAAAGAATTACAAGATTCAACAAGCAAAAACCAAGAGAAACTTACAGAAACAATCAAGACAATGCAGATAAAGCAAGAAAGGTATTAGAAACTCTGAAACAAAGAAACAAACAAAAACATAGAAAACAAGAAACTGCAATCTGGAATATGATGTCCAGTGGCTCAAATGCATGTCCAACATGTTGGAAGGACATATAAGAAAAAAGAGAAGGAACAGAGAACCAGTGAAATAGAAGATAGAGTTCTCAGTACGGATCTATTAGAACAAAAAGCAGAATCATACAGGAAGGAAAAGGAAAAATATCTAAGAATAATGTGGGACACAATCAAGAGGAACAATATGGGCATAATTGGAATCTCAGAACAGGAAGAAATGAAAAACGGCACCAAGAGAGTTGTGGAAGTATTACTAGAAGAAAGCTTTTCAGATATAGTGAAAAACGAGAGAATATGAATGCCATTCACTTCCTAAACAACTTGTCTCCAGAAACTCTATAAACTTTGATAAATGTTGATAGTTGTAGAGGAACTTCACGCCTTTTGTTAATGGGGTCACTATGAGTTGTGCTCAACTCGAAGGCAATCAACAGCAACAACATATATACAAGAAGCTGAGTATAGTTCATACAGACTAGACCCCAAAAGAAAAACACCAAGGAATGTTGTTGTTGTTGTTATGTGCCGTCGAGTCACCTGCGATTCATAGCGACCCTATGTACAACAGCCCTAAACTCAGCTCTGTCCTGTGCCAATCGCACTGTCTCCGACACTCCCATCCCAATTATCCCAGTCACTGAATCAATCCACCTCATAGAAGGCCTTCCTCTCCTGCGCCGTCCCTCCACCCTCCCAAGCATGATGTCCCTCTCCAAGGACCGATCTCTCCTCACAACATGTCCAAAGTATGTTAAACGGAGCCTCAGAATCCTTGCCTCCAAGGAGCCACCTGGTTTAATCCTTTCCAGGACAAATCTGTTTGTTTTCCTAGCAGTCCATGGTATTTTCAATACTCTTCTCCAGCACCACATCTCAAAGGCATCAATTCTCCTTCTATCCTCCCTGGTCATTGTCCAACTCTCTGATGCATAACAAGTGATTGTGAAGACCATGGCCTGTATCAGACGCACCTTAGTCTCCAGAGAGACACCATTGCTCTTCAGTACTTTGGAGAAGTCCCTGACAGCAGACTTTCCCATCGCAATGCGCCTTTTAATTTCCTGGCTGCTGGTGTCAAGACTGTTGACTATGGAGCCAAGCAAACTAAAGCTGTGTACAATCTCAATCTCTTCACCATCCATCCCGATACACCAAGGAATATCATAGTTAAATTTTCCAGAATCAAGGATAAAGAGAGAATTATGAAAGCAGTTAGGGGAAAATAAAGAGTAACCTATAAGGGAGAACAAATAAGATTAAGTGCTGATTTCTCAGCAGAAACCATGTGAGCAAGGTTACACAGTGGATTGATATATTATCATTCAAAGAACACAATTGTCAACCACCAAAAGGAACTCAACAAAACGATAGATGCAAAAACTTGCTTCTCAACAATTACACTGAATGTGAATGACTTAAATGCACCAGTAAGGGGGGTAGGGAAAGGTAGCAGATTGGATTAAAAAAAATACATCAAATACATGCCATCTATAAGAGACGCACCTGAAAAGTGAAGATAAAGAAAGACTAAAATCAAAAGGGTGGGGGGAAAAATAGAACAAACAAATGGCAACCAGAAAAAAAGCAGGAGTACCAATATGAATTTCTGATAAACTATAACTCACAGTAAAAAATTATCGCAAAGGAGGATCACTACGTTGGAAGAAAGGGTCAATAGGGAAAGAGGACATAACCATAATTAATATCTATGCACCAAATGAGAGAGCTACTAAATGCACAAAGCAAATGTTAACAGAACAGAAAAACAAAATAGGCAGCATTACAACAAGTAGTTAGAGACTTCAGTGCACCACTATCAAAAAAAGATAGAACTACCAGAAAGAAATTCAACAAAAAATCTGAAGAATTAAACCATACAAACAACCAACTCTATCTCATAGAGATATATAGACTAAAGCACCCCCCCCCAAAAAAACCCTGAGTATATATACTTCTCCAACATACGCGGAACACTTTACAAAATAGTTCATATTTTGGGTCACAAAGCAAGCATTAGTAAATTAAAACACATGGAAAAATACAGAGCATTTTCTCAGACCATAATGCTACAAAATTAGAAATCAATAGCAAGAGGATAAAGGACAAAAAAAAAAATTATACGTTTGAAAGCTGAACAACATGAGAGGGTAAGAGAAGAAATAAAAAATGAAATAAAAATGTTCTTGAAACAAATAACAATGAAAACACACCTTATCAAAACCTCTGGGAAGCAGCAAAAGTGGGTAATCAGAGGTGAATTTATAGCAATAAGTTTATACAACAAAAGGTAAGAAAAAATGATAATTCATTCTTTAATCCACTATCTCAAACAAGTTGAAAAAGGAGATCAAGAAAATCTGTCAACAATTAAAAGAAATGAAATTATAAAAATAAGGGCAGAAATAATCAAAGTAGAAAACAGAAAAACAATTGAAACCATCAACAAGTTGAGGACTTGGTTTTTCTAAAAGGTCAATAAAAGGGACAAACCCCTAGCCAAACTGACAAAGGAAAAGAGAGAAGAGACATAAATTATCCAAATAAGAGAAGAAAGGGGCAATGTCACAATGTTGTTGTTGTTTACCGTCGGGTCTGAACAGACCATAGCTGACCCTCCAATGGGTTTTCGGAGGCATTTAATTGCACGGGAGGAGATTGTCCATCCTTCTCCCATCAAACAGCTGGTGCCTTTAAACAGTGTGCCTTTGGGATTGCCAATTAAAATAAAAAGAAAAATAATCAATCATTGGTCTTCAAAGCCTCATATCTATTTTAAGATGATCATGAAAATCAAATAGAATTGATTCGAGATCTTAGTTCCTGTGGACTTATTTTCATTTTCTTAGGCCTCAGTTTGAACTTGTATATGAATAATTGATGATCTGACTCACAGTCTGCCCCTGGCCTAGTTTTGATTGCCAATATTGAGCTTCTCCAACAATTTCTTCCACAAATGTAGTCAATCTGATTCCTATGCAGCCCATCAGGTTTGTGTCCTTTAAAAAGAGGTCATTTCCTGTTAGTAAATCATTGTAAATACAAAATTCAGTTATTCTATTCCCAGCTTAATTTCTATTACCAAGCCCATATTTTCCAACTACTATTCATTCTTTACTGTTGCCTGCTTTTGCATTCCAGTCACCAATTATCATTAACGCATCTTATTTGCATGTTCAGTCAATGTCAGAGTTCAAGATTTGGTCAAAATTCTCAATTTCTTCCTCTTTGGCTCTAAATGTAGGAACAGATATTTTAATAATGTTTAGTCATGTTAATGACCAGATGAGTTGTGGGATGATATCAAGAATGTCAGTCTCTTACTCCATAGGTTGTAATGAAGTATTAAGAAACTAAAACAAAAGGAAAATATGTTGAAATGAAAGAACAGAACCAAATATTTCAAAGAGCAGCTTGGGAGGACAAATAAAAGTATTATAATGGAATGTGCAGAGAAATAAAATTGGAGAATAAAAGTGGAAGAACTTGTTCTGCATTTCTCAAACTGAAAAAAGTAAAAAACAAATATAAGTCACAGTATTGAAAAATGCTATGAGCAATATATTGAATGACCCAGAAAGTGTTAAAAGAAGATGGAGGGAAAGCACAGAATGATTGTACCAGAAAGAATTGATTAAAACTGAAAAATTTCAGAAAATACTATATGAAAAGGAGCCAATGTTAATGGAGGAAGTAAAAGCTGCAACAAAGGCACTGGCAAAAAATAAGGCCTTGTGAATCAATGGAATAACAACTGACTTGTTTCAATGAACAGATGCAGCCAGTCTATGCCACAAAATTTGGAGGACGGCTGTCTGGCCAATGGATTGGAAGAGGTCCATATTTGTTCCCATTTCCAAGAAAGGTGATCCAACTGAATGTGGAACCTATTGAAAAATAATATCATCAATATCACACATAAGCAAAATCCTACTGAAGATCATTCAAAAACAGCTGTAACAGTACAAAGAGAACTGCCAGAGTTCAAGCAGAGTTTAGAAGAGGCCATGACACAAGGGATATCATTGCTGTTGTCCAATGGATCCTGGCTCAAAGTACTAAATAACAGAAGAATCTCTATCTGTGCTTTATTGATTATGCAAAGTCATTTGACTGTGAGGGTCATAAATTGTGGCTCACATTGAGACGAATGGAAATCCCAGAGCACTAGACTGTGTTCATGCTTTAAACTCTGGCCTCAACATGTGATCTTTCTAGTAATTACTGGGAGTTACTCTTGCACCTGCTCCTCTGCCCACAGAGCACTCATTCCAAAATTGCATTATTGCTGTCTCCCTATCAAGGTTATAAGTGTAGTGAAGCCCGGACCTGTATGACATGACAACCAGCATTACCTAGAGTCTAACACAGACTGTATATATGAACAAGCAAGACATTTTATACTATGTTGTTGATTAATGGTTTTATTTAAATCCTATTTAGAAGATGAGATTATCATAGCACATACAAACTGGTCAGCATTTAGCTTGGAATGAGTAAGGAGTTTGTTGTTGTTAGCTGTCCTTGAGTCAGTCTCCAATTCACGACAATCCTATGCACAGTGTAATAAAATTATATTCCATATGCACAGTGTAATGAAATCATACCCCATCATAAGGCACAGGATTTTCTCTGTTATTCAGGAAGGTATCAGTTATTTCTTCCAAGCTCATGGTGTTTAGAAGTTTTGTCAAAGTAGTTCAGCATTATTACAGAATTTAAGTCTTTTTAGACAGACTATTAATGACTATATTTGAGGTGTAATGGCTAGGGATCAAATCCGGATCTCTCATATAGAAATCAGGAATTTCACTTTTGATACTCTGTTGCCCCAAATGTTGTTGTTGTTGATTGCATTCAAATAAAGCAAGACTCATAGAGACCCTAGGAACAAAAGGCCTGAAGCCTTTCTATAACTATCGACCTTTATCAAAGTTCATAGAGTTTCCGGAGGCATATTGCTTAGGAAGTGGATGCCACTCCTGCTTCCAAATAAGGAATTGAAGTAGATTCTGTTTGTAGGTGTAATAGGGATATAGTCACTACCCTGGGGTTGCATTGCTATATATCTTTATATAAACCTATAAAATTCATTCTAGGAACTACGCTTCTATTCTTTCCTCATGTTCTGTAATTATCTTAAAGTTAATATCAGGTGGTTGCTTAATTTCTCTTGAAATAATATTTTGTTCTTTATTGATTAACTTCCAGAATCCATTCATATCTGTTTCTGGAGCATACAGAGAGACAACACTTATGACAAAGAGTGGACCTCTCCAAGCTGAAAGTAAAACTATCTACCAGAAAGAGGAATACTCGCTACATAGTGTTTGCATATTCTTGCTGTTGTTAGATGCCATCAACACAAGTATGACTAATAGTGACTCTGTGAACAACAGAGCTGGACTCTACCCTATCCTATGTCATCCTCATCATCTCTGAAGCTCATTGCTACAGTTACTGTGTCAATCGATCTCATTGAGGATCTTCCTCTCTTTTATCTTCCCTCCATCCTTTCAAGCATGATGTCCTTTTCCAAGAAAGATCTCCTCGTAAGAACAACTGAAATGAAGTTTCAACATCCATGTCTCTAAGGTGCACCCTAGTTAAACTTCATTCAAGGCAGACCTGTATGTTTTTTGACAGTCCATAAAATATTTAGTAATCTTCTCCAACACCAAAATTCAAAGGCATCAATTCTTTTCCTGCCATCCTTATTCCTTGTCTAACTCTTGGATGTAATTGCAAGTAAATGTAAAGACTACAGAATGAATAAAGTTATTGAAAAGACCATGGCTTGAATAAGTTGCATCTTAGTATTTACTGACATCATTGCTTCTTAGTACTTTGCAGAAATTTTTGTCTGTTGGTTTTGACTGCTGGTATCAAGAGTGGTGATTGTGAATCCAGGTAGGCTGAAATCATTGACAACTTTAAACTTTTTTCCATCTATCATGATGTTGCCTATCAATCCAGTAGTGAAGATTTTTGTTTTCTTGTGTTGAAATATAATCCATATTTAAGGTTGTAATCTTTAATCTTCTGCCGCAAACATTTCAAGCCCTCCTCACTTTCAGCAAGCGAGATTGTGTCATGTGTATAACATAGGTTACTGATAAGTCTTTCTTCAGTATTGATACTACATTCTTCTTCATAACATCCAACTTCTTGAATTATTTGCTCACCATACAGACTGAATAGATATAAAGAAAGGATGCATAGTTAATGTATGTTGTTGTTGTTATGTGCCGCTGAGTCGCTTGAGACTCATAGCGACCCTATGTATAATAGCCCTAAACTCTACTCTGTCCTGTGTCAATTGCACTGCCTCTGACACTCCCATCCCAATTACCCCAGTCACGGATTCAATTCACCTCATAGAGGACCTTCCCCTCCTGTGCTCTCCCTCTATCCTCCCAAACATGATGTTCCTCTCCAAGGACGGGTCCCTCCTTACAACATGTCCAAAATATGTCAGATGAAGCCCCAGAATCCTTGCCTCCAAGGAGCAGCCCGGTTTAACCCTCTCTAGGATGAATCTGTTTGTTTTCTTAGCAGTCCATGGTACACCCAATACTCTTCTCCAGCACCGCAGCTAAAAGCATCAATTATCCTTCTATCCTCCCTAGTCATTGTCCAACTCCCTGATGCATAGCAAGTGATTGCAAAAATCGTAGCCTGTATCAGACGCACCTTAGTCTCCAGAGAGACACCATTGCTCTTCAGTACTTTGGAGTGGTCCCTAACAGCAGACTTTCCCATCGCAATATGTCCTTTAATTTCCTGGATGCTGATGCCAAGAGTGTTGACTGTGGAACCAAGCAGACTAAAGTTGTTAACAATCTCAGTTTCTTCACCATCTATGCTGATGCTTCTAATTGGTCCAGTAGTGAGAATCTTTGTTTTCTTGATATTGAACCTCAATCCATATTGAAGGCTGCAGTCCTTGATCCTCTGCGGCAAACACTTCTGGTCCTCCTAAGTTTCAGCAAGCAGGGTTGTGTATACTTTTGCTAATTTTCAACCATGCAGTGTTCCCTTACTCTTTTTGAACAATAGCTTCTTGGTCTAGGTATAGGATTTGCATGAGCACTGTTCTGGGATTCCCATTCATCTCAATGTTACCCATAATTTGTTAGGCATATTCAAGAAAATACAAATAGACATTCTGCTGGTATTATCTGCTTTCAGTTAAGCTTCTTCTTCTGATATCAGTATATCTTTGGAGCATGTTTACTTCTAAATCCATCTTATACTCCAAACAGTTCTCTGTCAATATACTGTTCTGGCAGTTTTTAGATAACAGTCAGCAAGATTTTACTTGCATATGATATTAATGAACCATCCCATTATAAAGGATGGAATGAATCCCAGAATCCTCAGCACTGACTCTATCTTGAAGAACCAACAGTGCATGCAGCATCAGAAGGAATAAAAGAGACATACTGCTAAAGTTCTAAAGGAAATTGGCTGAGTTCTGCTATCTGATTGGCCACCTAATCTCTTGCCCATTTCACCCTCTACATAATTCAAAACACCCCAGTCACTCATGAAGTGCCTAATGCCTCCATAACAGTCCTACAGAGGAATGACCCTCCGATTTAAAAGTCACTTTTCTTTTGTTAATTCAGTATGAGCTTCCTGGTGAATTCTTTCTCTAATAAAAGCAAGAGAATTCTTTCTCTAACCAATCCTTTGTTGTCTGGTAACAGGTAGGCTGGCATCTCCCCCTTGCCTGAAGTTCAGGAAATTTGGAATGGAGATGTATTTACAAAAGTTATTATTTAGTATGAACATTTGCAACAGTCTTCCAACCCCAGATGTGAAATTTTTACCTATTTTAACAGAACCTAGTTAAAGTAATATTTTTAAAGCTATTCCTAGATATTAATAACACCATGGGAGCACTATACTGATCAGCTGTTGCTAGGGAACTAAAGTCATTATTAATTTCTGAGATATTAATTCAGTTGTTAAGCTTATTTTTATTAATAAAAGAAATTCTGGTCAATTAGGAAGTCATGAACTCCTTGTCAAAAGCAGTAATTTATTTAATTTTTTTAAAGGCAAGTAAAATATTCCCCTGGGAATACAATAACGGTCATAGACGCTATGACAATCTGGTCAGATAATTCGTTTGGTACAGTGACTCTGCACTCTTTCCAATTTCTTTTAATGTTTCCTGAATCATTAAATATTCTCTTCATAGCATCCTTAAGTATTGCAGCTCGAGGCTTGAATTTGTTCTTCAATTCCTTCAGCTTAAGAAATGCCTCCATATGACTCAGCTATTCTACTACTAGGAAATTAGAACTGAGACAGAGTTTTTTTATGTTCATAGTAGCATTCTTCACAATTGCAAGAATATGGAAACAGCCCAAATGTCCAACCACCACGGAATGGATTGAGAAATTGTGATACATTCACACAATGGAATACTTTGCAGCACTCAGGAGCAACTATTTTGAAAAATAGTTGGAGAGCATTATGCTGAGTGAATGAACACAATCTCATAAGGACAAATACTGCATACGACCATTGTTGTAAAAATAGAAGGATAACTAATAACACATGTATGGGAATTCAAGAAGAGGGAGCGGGGAGCAGAGAGGTGAGGATAGGTAATGGCGAAACCACAGGGCTGCACAATTTGGTGGGTGGAGGGAAGTGGGGAAAGACAGGCGAAAAGACAGGGTAATGATGGGCAAGGTTCAATGATCATTAATTCTATGCGCCCCCCCCCACTCTCCTGCCTCCCCCCAATCAGTTTCTAAAGGCTTTATTGGTAAATGTACTTTAGGAAAGTCTCTTCAATCCTCCTGTTTCCAAGCCCGGAATGAAGATCTGTGTACAGGAGCACATGGAGCAGTCTCAAACTAGGAGGGTGTTGCCGTTGTCCACCTCTTAGTCATAGATCCAGTAATGGCCACAAACCAATTCCTCTGACTTATACCACTGAATCACTGCCATAGATGATGATCCTGCCAACTTGAATATAGAAGTCCCAGCGAATGGTGCCTGGCTTGGAATTTGCATCGCTCGCCTGATCTTCAACACATTCATACCCTCCTAGATCATTGGTTCTGAGTTCGTGTACTTCACCAGCTCCCAAAAGAATAGGTCTTTCAAGACAAAGCAGTGCTGCTTCAGGTGTTCCTCAGAGGCCTGAAGGAGCTTCATTGCCACAAGGGGAATCCTTTCTCCTCAAAGTTCTTGATAATGAGCCTCTGGCCATCTGCACGCTGACAGGCTGGATGGCGATGAAGATGGCATTCACTGTTGGCCATGGCGCCGGATGATGGTGGAGGAGCAGGCGTCGGGTGCCCTGAGTGCAGAAGGAGAGGCCAACAGAGACCACTGGCCCTAGAACCGGCCCTAGAGTCGCTCTGGAGGAGGGAAGGGGCGGATTGCGGGGCAGCCACACCCCAGAGGGACCCACCGCCCAACCCTCCAGCCGGATTCAATGGTGATTAATTTTTAGAACATAATGCATGAGAATGATTATATAAAAAACATAATGTGAATGAAGGATAGTGTGAAACACAATGCAAACGCACCTTGTAAGCAAACAAACAAAAACAATACCAAGCAAGTTCGACTTTTTTGATTTTTCCGACTCCAGCTCTTTGCACATTCCATTATAACACTTTGATTTTTCTTCTTGAGGTGTCCTTTGAAATCTTCTATTCAGCTCCTTAACTTGTTGAAGCCTTCCCTTTGCTTTGGCTAATTAGTCAGTGTCTAGTGCAATATTCAGTTTCTTCTAACTTCCATCTCAGTTTTAACTTCCATCTCAGTTTTATCTTCCTCCTTTTTCCTTGCAATGACCTTTTGCATACTTCCTGGATGATATTCTTGATATCCTCCCACAACTAATCTGGTTTTAGTGTTCAAGGCCTCAAGCCTGTTCCTGAGATGGTTGTGATATTCAGGTGGGATAGACTCAAGGTCAAATTTTGGCTTCCGTGGATATGATTTTATCTTCTTTAGCTTTAGGTTGAACTTACATTTTAGTAGTTCATGGTCTGTTCCATAATCAGCACCTTGCCTAGTTTTCACAGCTGAAATGGTAGGTTCTTCTCCATTGATTCTTTCAGCAGGTCTTATCTATATGATTCCTGTGCATAACAACAGGTGAAATCCATGTGTTTAGTCTGTATTTTATTTGTGTTTCTCCTTTTTTTAACACCAGTTTATTTACAAAATTCAAATGCATTGTTTTCCAGACCAGATTCTTCCTACTTCCCTCACCCCACACCCATCAAATTATACAACCCCATGATTAATTCACCCCCCCCCCATACATCTTCAT
Organism: Elephantulus edwardii; assembly: GCF_000299155.1. Lineage (NCBI taxonomy): Eukaryota > Metazoa > Chordata > Mammalia > Macroscelidea > Macroscelididae > Elephantulus > Elephantulus edwardii. The sequence goes on from NW_006399822.1 coordinate 12,651,628, forward strand.
TCATCTGTTTCCAACCCTGTCCCTTGGGTCCTCATTCTATAATAATGGTTTTATATTATATTTGACCTTGTGGGACTGAGTTAGTTCACTCAGCACTCTCCAGTCCCTCCCAAGTTAGGTAATAATTTACAAAATCATTGCTTCTGCATAGTATTCCATTGTGTGAATGTACCATAATTTCTTAATTCAATTGTAGTTGAAAATCCGGGCTGTTTCCATGTTCTTACGATAGTGAATATTGCTGCTATGAACATTGGTGGACAAGTCTGTTTGTGCCTCAGTTATCTTTTTCTGAGGGTATAGTCCAAGCAGTGAAATATCTGGGACATATGGAATTTTCTGTGTTCAACTTTTTGAGGAAGTGCTAAACTGCCTTTCGGAATGTTTGTACCATTTTTAAATCTCATCAGCAAATTATAAAAGTTCCTATCTCACCACATCCTCTCCAACATTTATTACTTACTACCCTGTTAAACTTTGCCACTGCTACTGGGGTGAAATGTAATCTCATTGTGGTTTTGATTTGCATCTCTCTTATTGCCAGTGATTTTGGGCACTGATTTCCCAACAGGGTGAAAAGAAAATGTACCAATTGAGAACAAACATTTGGTAATACCATCTTAGGCAAGAGTCTCATAAAGAAAGTTTACAGAATACACTTGGGACTCCACAAGAAAAAGATGGATAACCCAATTACAAAATGGGCAAGAGACATGGAAAGAATTTTCACACAGGAAGATATTAAAATGGCAAACAGACACATTTATTTCTATTTCATATAGAAGGTAATTTTTTATTGTACATGAATTATTTAATGGCAAATACTTTTTTTAAAAAATATCATAAACTGTGATTATATGCATGGACTACCCAGGAATCAGTATTTTTTTCTATAATTATATTTTATTAATTTTCATAAACATTTACAGAGATTTTGGGTTTCCATTCATTCATTGTTGCACTATTCTCTCTACCCTCCTCCCAGTTTGTTCTTGTCCAAATGCCACAGTGCTTATCAAAGCCAGTTCTGATTAATCTTCTTTGTCAGTGTGTCCTTTGCCATTCCCTATCACTCCTCCCTGAGAGAGACTTCACCCTGAGTCATAAGGAAAAGGGGATGGCGTATTCTCTTAGCTACTTCCTGCTGAAAAGGGACGCTGTGGGTTTCAGGGTGAAGATCTTCTCTCACTACTCTAAAGGGCCCCTTTGGCAGTAGGAAACACATAGACTATTATGGAGATTGATTTTAGAATTTAGATGCCCTCTTATTGATTGTGCTTGGCCGTACATGTTCATATCCTTGAAGATGTATCATGGGGGTGTTGCAACCTAGAAGACACAAATTTGACTAACAAGTTATAAGTACATGAGTCAAAAATTATGGAAAAGTAAAAGAAAAGATTCTTTCATTGTTTTACAAACCCTCCCCCAGGTCCCCTCCACCATGTAGCCCTCGCTCTAGACTCCTGTGATGACAGAAATACCTAGTTATATATCTCTTTTAGACAGTTTTCTCCCTCCTCTGTTTCAGTGCAGTATACATTATTGAACCCATCTTACTCAGTCTCTCCCCAACCCCAAGGACAGTCCCATTCTACAACAGTGGCATCATGTAATATTTGTCCTTTTGTGACTGGGATATTTCACTCAGCATAATGTTCTCCAGAGTCAATGACTAAATCATTGATTGTACAAAATTCTATCATTCCATTCTATCTCCAGCTTCATTTCTGTCACCAAGTCCGTGCTTTCCAACTACTGATCCTTCTTCTTAACTTTGCATTCCAGTCGTCCATTAGTATGAATGCATCCTGATTGCATGTTCAATTGATTTCTGACTGCAAAAGTTAGTGTGTGGGGGGGAAGATAGAAGAAAGTTGGTAGAAATCATCAATTTCCTCCTCTTTGGCCCTGATTGTTGGTGCGTATATTTGAATGATAGTGGTATTCACTGGACTTCCTTTCATACTTATGGATATTATCGCATCATTCACAACAGAGAAGTACCAAAAATACTGGGTTTAGAATGCTGGGTTTAGAAGAGGCCTTGGCACTAGAGACATTATTGCCAATGTCAGATGGATCTTAGCTGAAAGCAGAGGAATGTCTATCTCTGCTTCATTGACTAAGCAAAGGCATTTGGCTGTATTGTTGTTATTGTCCTTGTTATATGTTGCCAAGTCACTTGTGACTCATAGCAACCCTTTGTGCAACAGCTGAGAACCCTGCTATATCTTGAACAAACCTCATTGTCTCTGACACACCTATCCCTATTACCCCAATCACTGAGTTAATCTATCTTATCCAGAATCTTTCTCTCTTGCACTGTCCCTCCACCCTTCCAAGTATGATGTCCCTCACCAAGGACTAGTGCCTCCTTGCAACATGCCCAAAGTATATCAGGCAGAGCTTCAGAATCTTTGCCTCCAGGAGCAGTCTGGATTAGCCCTCTCCATGATGAACCTGTTTGTTTTCCTACTGATACCCGAAAACTAGCCTCAATTCTGTTTCATAATAAAGTATATGCCTGTTTTTCTCTAGGCACATGAAACAACATCTGATTCAACATTCTCCCTTTTCATTTTTCCGTAATCTTTCAGCCCCTACTGTCAACTCTGTTTCATTGCTATTTTTAATGGCCTCCTATGCTATAAATCTGAAAGTTGTACAATGAATAAAGATGATAGAGGAAGAACTGATGCTTTTGAGTTATAGTGTTGGTGAAGAATACTAACTATCCCTTGCACTGCTTAAAGATCAAACAAGTCTGTCTTAGCAAAAGTACTTCCAGAGTGCTCCTTAAAAGCAAGAATGGCATCTCACATACTTTGGATACGTCAGGAGGGGCTAGTCCTTGGAAAAAGATCTCATGCTGGAAAATGTTAAGGATCAGAGAAAAAGAGGAAGACTATGAGGTAGATTGTTTCAGTGACTGTGACAATGGGCTTAAGTATATTAGAGATTATGAGAATGGCACAGGATAAGGCAAGAGTCAAATTTGTTTCTCATAGGATCACTAGGAGTCATATTTGACTCGATAGTACCTAAAAGCAACAGCAACAAAATCCACATTACTTCATGTTCTTTACTATGTTTTCTTTTGAACAGCTTTCAGGAAGCTTGTTTTAAATAATTGTCTGACCCATTCTAATGCAAGCAGAGAGGAGTACATAGGCAAAGAAACTGAGACCCAAGACTCAGTCTCTTAAGACATGAAATGCGCAACAGTCCCTGAAGTATCCAAAGAATTTATAGTGTTCCATTATTGATTATTAAATTAGCCTGAATTCGGCTTTCTGCTCCTCGTCGATCCAGATTGCCCTCTCTTCTTGTGCAGCCTCAGCCGCATCCCTGAGACACGATGGTGAAGGTCGGAGTAAACGGATTTGGCCATATTGGGAGCCTGGTCACCAGGGCTGCTTTTCACTCTAACAAAGTGGCTATTGTCGCCATTAATGATCCCTTCATTGACCTCAACTACATGGTCTATATGTTCCAATATGATTCCACCCATGGCAAGTTCAATGGCACTGTCAAGGCTGAGAATGGGAAGCTGGTCATCAATGGGAAAGTTATCACTATCTTCCAGGAGCGAGATCCCGCCAGCATCATG
>NW_006399822.1:12656075-12657069 GCF_000299155.1 Elephantulus edwardii
CTTTGTCAAACTCATTTCCTGGTATGACAATGAATTTGGCTACAGCAACCGGGTGGTCGACCTGATGGTTCACATGGCCTCCAAAGAATAAGATCTCCTTGGACCACCAGCCCCAGCAATAGCACTAGAAGAGAGAGAGAGAGACCTTTAACTGCTGGGGAGTCCTTGCCCCAACTTGATCCTCCCACACACTGAGAATCTCACATCCTTGACAAAAGTTTCCATCAAATCCCCCTGAGAAAGGGGAGGGGATTGGCGAGCCCATCTTGTCATGTACCATCAATAAAGTACACTGTACTCAGCCAAAAAAAAAACCAAAAAAAACTAGCCTGAATTCACATTCACACAATATGTTCTCGTTGTTATGTGCCATCAAGTCAAGTACAACATCTAGTGACCCTATGAACAGCAGATCTGGAAACTGTCCTGTCTTGTGTCATAATCAATCCCAAACACACTTGAGCCCATTGCCACAGTTAACTGTGTCAATCCATCTCATTGAAGGTCTTTTTCTCTTTTGCTGACACTCCACCTTTCCAAGCATGACGTGTCTCTCCAAGAAGTTGCCTCTGCCCTCCAGATGTCCAGATTATTATGTGAGATGAAGCTTTTCCATCCTTGCATCTAATGATAACTCTGATTGCACTTTCTCTAAGACATATCTGATTATCCTTTTGGCAATCCATAGGTTTATTCAGTACTCTTCTCCAATATCAACAACTCAAAGGCATCAATTTTCCTCCTATTATCTTTATTCACAATCCAACTCTTAGGTACATAGCAAGTAGTTGAAAAGATCATAGCTTGACACAGTTACACCTTGTTGTTGTTTGTTGTTATGTGCCGTCGAGTCGCCTACGACTCATAACGATCCTATGTACAACAGCCCTAAACTCTGCTCTGTCCTGTGCCAATCGCAGCGTCTCTGACACTCCCATCCCAATTATCCCAGTCACAGAATCAATCCACCTCATAGAGGGCCTTCCTCTCCTGC
>NW_006399822.1:12659251-12661211 GCF_000299155.1 Elephantulus edwardii
GATTGTAAAAGTTGGTAAAAATCTTCTATCTCCTCTTCCTTGGCTCTGGTTGTTGGTGCATATATTTGAATGATAGTGGTATTCACTGGACTTTCTTGTATGCATATAGATATTATCCTGTCACTGACAATATTATACATCAAGATGGATCTAGCAATGACTTTTTTAACTATGAAAGCAACTCCATTTTTCTTCACCTTTTCATCTCCACAGTAATATATCATATGGTCATCCGACTCTGAATGTCCCATGCCAGTTCATCTCATCTCACCGATGCCTATTATGTCAATATTTATGCGTTCCATTTCTTCCTTAACAATATCTAATTTTCCTACATTCATGGTTCTCACATTCCATGTTCCAATCACCAGTGTCTGCTTACAACTGTTCCTCTTCCTTTGTATTTCCAGACTTGAAAACTCAACCTCTTTTGCCGTTTCTGTTATCTAAATGTGTTCTGTTATATATAGGGTTTTCAAAGGACTTCTATTTCAGAAGTGGGTGGCCAATCCTTCTTCCTAGTCTGTCTTAATGTGACTGTTCAGATTTATAGAAGTATCAGACAGACCAGCAAGTTAAAGGTATATCCCCTATTGCAGCGTTAACTTTAGTATCAGTGTTGTCCCTGCCTTTCTCACACGTGTCTTTACCCACTTATTTCCCTGCTCCATCATCCACCAGGATACCCAGCCTCTTCTACCCCCTCCCTTCACATCTATGTCCCTTTGACCAGCCCTCCATCTAATAACTTATATATGAAGTTCCATGGCTTCTGTGATTCCAAACACACCAGCTGATGGTAGTTCCTGATGTTGGGATCAATGTCTCTGAAGTTTAGTCGTAATGTTTCCCGACTAAAGGTGATGCAACCTGTTGAACTGGTGTGTAGATAGGCCCTGGGGCCGGAACGAATGTCTTGCGTTTTTTTCTTCCTCGACTACCTGGAGGAGATGGGAGGGGTCTCTAAGCTGCCCAGCCTTCAGCTTGTCAGATGCCTACCCCTTCCTCTGTTACACCTTAGTGTTCAAACTAACATCTTTAGGAATTGGGAGAGGTCTCTGACATGAGAGTTTCCTAATGTTATACATCTTCTGATCTCCTGCTAGTACCAAGGGTGATGATTGTGGATGTAAGTAATGTAAAATTGTTAACAGTTTCAATTTTTTCTCTATCTATCATGATACTGCCTATTGGTCCAATGGTGAGGATTTTTGCGGGTCTTTTGGTAAAAGATTAAAACGTAATTAATATTGAAGGCTGTATTTCTTGATCTTTAGCAGCTAGTGCCTCAAGTAAGACTTCCTCACTTTCAGCAAGCAAGGTTGTGTTATTTGCATAATTAAGGCTGTTGGTGAGTCTTCCTCCATTCTTAATGCCACACTCTTCTTTACAAAGTTCAGTTTCTTGAAAGATTTGCTTACTATGCAGGTTAAATATGTTTGGAAAAAGGATAAATTATACTGTTTCAGTCATCATTTAGAAGAGCTATGATGGTTTGAGGCATTTCACTACCAAAATTCTCTGGCGTGGTCAATAGGGAGATTCACTGCTAAGGTTTTTTATATTACATTTTTAATTAATATTCATTTTAATGAATTTTTACAAAGACTTGGATATTCATTCATTCATTCATTGTTACATTTTGTCCCTGCTCACCCCTCTCTCACAATTCATTCTTCTCTTTGAAAAGTAAAAGAAAAATTCTTTCATACTTATACAATCCCTCCCCCCAAGTCCACTCCACTATGCAGTCTTCATTCTGAACTCCTGTCATGGTAATAATAACTAATCATGTATTGCTTTTAAACAGTTCTCTTTCTCTCATCTGTTTCAGTGCAGTTGTTGTTGTTGTTATGTGCCATCGAGTCGTTTGCGACTCATAGTGACCCTGTGAACAACAGCCCTAAACCATGCTCTATCCTGCGCCAACCGCACTGCCTCTGACACACCCATCCCGATT
>NW_006399822.1:12662641-12688088 GCF_000299155.1 Elephantulus edwardii
GTATCTGCCAATTCCTTTCTATACAATGACTCAGTATATTCCTTCCATCTTCTTTTAATACTTCCTGGATCATTTAATATTCTGCCCAAATCATCCTTGATTATAGCAACTCTAGGTTTGAATTTGTTCTTCAGTTCAATGCAGTATACATGATTTATTCTCTCTCAGTCTCCCCTCAACCCAATGACAGTCTCCTTTTACATGAGTGGCCCTATGCAATATTTGAATTTTTGTGACTGAGACATTCCACTCAGCATAATGTCCTCCATGGTCACCCATTTTGTATAATATTTCATGCATTCTTTTTTTTTCAATACAGCATAGTATTCCATTGTGTGAATATACTACAGCTTCCCTATCCATTAATTTATTGATGGGCACTTAGGTTGTTTCCAACTCTTTGCTCTTGTTAACAAAGCCGCAATAAACATAGATGTACATATATCTGCTTGGGTGGTAGTTATGGTTTCTTTAGGGTATATTAACCTATTCAGTAATGGAATTGCTGAATGAAATGGTATTTCTATTTGCAACTTTTGGAGAAAGTGCCACAGTGCCTTTCATAGTGGCTGCACCATTTTATACTCCCACCAACAGTGAATTAAGAGTTCCAGTTTCTCTGCAACCTCTCCAGCATTTGATGTTTGCTGGTCTGTTAAATTTTGCTATTCTTAGTGGGGTGAGATGATATCTCATAGTTGTTCTGATTTGCATCTCCCTTAGACCTAGGAATTTTGAACATTTCTTTATGTGTTTGTTTGCTATCTGAATGTCTTCTTTGGCGAAGTGTCTTCTCATATCCTGTGCTCAGTTTTCAATTGTGCTATTTATCTTTATCTTGTTGTGGTTCTCAATATATTATATATTCTAGATATAAGTCCCTTATCTGACATGTAATTACCAAATTTTTTTTTCCAGTCTGTGGCTTCATTTTTAACCTGTCTGAGAAGTTTTTGGATATGCATAGGGATTTTATTATTAGAAGGCCCCATCCATTTATTTTATCCACTTGTGGTGTAGATTTTTTCGGGATGACTGGAAGACTGTTTATGTTGTGGGTTAGGACTTCTAGAGTTCTTCCAAGCTTTTCTTTAATGAAGTTTATAGTCCTTGCTTTTAGTTCTAGGTTCTTGATCCATTTTGAGTTGGGGTGTTTTTTTTTGTATGGAATGAGGGGTGGATCTTGCTTGAGTTTTCTACAGGTAGTTTTCCAATTTTGCCAGCACCATTTGTTTAAAACGTTGTCATTTCCCCACTTAACTGATTTCCTCTCCTTGCCAAAAATCAGTTAACCATAGGTAGACGGGTTTTTTTCTAGATTCTCACTTCTATTCCATTGATCTATGTGTCTGTCATTGTACCAGTACCATGCTGTCTTGACCACCACAGCAATGAAGTAGTGTTTGAAACAAGGGAGTGAGATACCTCCTACCTTGTTTCTCTTTTTAAGGAGTTCTTTGCTTATTTGGGGCCTCTTTCCATTACAAATGAAATTGGAGATTGCCTTTTCCATCTCTTTGAAGAATGAAATTAGAATTTGTATTGAAATTGCATTCAATGTGCAAATTGCCTTTGTTAGTATTGTCATTTTCACAGTTTTGAATGAGCATAGACCAAATGAGCTCTGGGAGGATATCAAGAAAATCATCCATGAAGAATGCGAAAGATCATTACAAAGGCTGGAAAAGAAGAAAAGACCAAGATGGAATGTCAGATGAGACTCTGAATATTGCATTAGAGTGCTGAGAAGCCAAAGCTAAAGGAAGAAACCAAAAAATCAAAGAGCTAAATGGAAAATTTCAAAAGGCAGCTCAGGACAACAAAGCAAGACAATATAATGACATGTGCAGAGAGCTGGAGTCAGAAAATCAAAAGGGCTGAACTTGCTCAGTGTTTCTTAAGCTGAAGGAGCTGAAAAACAAATTCAAGCCACAGGTGGCAATAATAAGGATACTTTGGGTAGAATGTTAAATGATCCAGGAATTATCAAGAGAAGATGGAAGGAATACACAGAGTCACTGTATCAGAAGGAATTGGCTGACACAGAAGAATTTCATGAAATGACACATGAGCAAGAGCCTAAGGTGATGAAAGAGGAAGTTCAAATTGCTTTGAAGGAATTGGCAAAAAACAAGGCTCCAGGAGTTGACAGCATACCAATTGACATGTTTCAACAAACAGACACTGCCCTGGATGTGCTCACTAAGTTGTGCCAAGAAATCTGGAGGACAGCCAGCTGGCCTACTGACTGGAAAAGATCAATATTTGTTCCCATTCCAAAGAAAGGTGACCCAATGGAGTGCGGAAATTACCGAACAATATCGTTAATATTAATCATGCAAGCAAGATTCTGCTGAAAATTATTCAAAAATGTTTGGAACAATATGTCAACAGAGAACTGCCAGATGTGCACACTGGATTTAGAAGTCATGGTACTAGGGATATTATAGCTAATGTTAGATGGGTCTTGGCAGAAAGCAGAGAATACCAGCAGCATGTCTATCTGTGCTTCATTGACTATGCAAAGGCTTTTAACTGCGTGGATCACAAGAAGCTATGGCTGCCTCTTAGAAGAATGGGAATACCAGAACATTTGATTGTGCTAATGTGAAACCTATACTTGGACCAAGAGGCAGTCGTCAGAATAGAGCAAGGAGACACTATATGGTTCAAAATCAAGAAGAGGGTTTGTCAGGAATGTATTCTGTCTCCATACCTTTTCAATCTGTATGCAGAACAGATCATCTGAGACGCTGGGCTGTACAAGGAGGAGGAATGTGGCATCAGGATTGGTGAAAGAGTCATCAGCAACCTGCATTATGCAGATGACACGACTCTGCTTGCTGAAACTAAGGAGGACCTGAAGCGCTTGCTGCTGAAGGTCAAGGACTGCAGCCTCCTATATGGATTAAAGCTCAACATCATGAAAACAAAGATTCTCACCACTAGGCCAACTGGCAGCATCAGTATGGATGGTGAAGAGATTGAGATAGTTAACAGTTTTAGTTTACTTGGTTCCACAGAATCAACACTCTTGGTAACAGCGGCCAGAGACAAACTGCATTGGGAAAGTCAGCTGTGAGGGACCTCTCAAGAGTACTGAAGAGCAACGACTTCAGGTTGAAGACTAAGGTGCTCCTGATCCGGACTATAGTCTTTGCAATTACGTGCTATGCATCAGAGAGTTGGACGGTGAATAGGGATGATAGACAGAGAATTGATGCCTTTGAGCTGTGGTGCTGGAGAAGAGTATTGAATATACCATGGACTGCTAGGAGAACAAATAGGTTTGTCCTGGAGAAAGTGAAGCCCGAATGCTCCTTGGAGTCAAGGATTCTGAAGCTTCGTCTGACATACTTTGGGCATGTTGCAAGGAGGGACTGGCCCTTGGAGAAGGACATCATGTTTGGCAGAGTGGAGGGGCGGCGAAAGAGAGGAAGACCTTTGATGAGATGTATCGATTCTGTGACTGGAGTGGTGGGAATAAGTGCGTTTGGCATGGCTAGGTTGGCACAGAATAAAACGGCATTTAGAGCTTATACATATGGTCGCTATGAGTCGCAAGCGACTCAATAGCACATAACAACAAATAACATCCCTGAACAAGGAATATTCTTCTACTTCTACAGCTCTCTTTTTCTTTCTTTTAGTAATGTTTTGTCATTTTCTTTGAATATTTCCTTGTGTTTCTGGTTAGATTTACTCGCAAGTATTTAATCTTGTGATTAGCTATTGAGAAGCGTATTGTTTTTCTTAGCTCCAGTTCTGTATTCTCTTTGTCACTGTAAAGAAATCCAATTGATTTTTGTATGTTTATCTTCTATCCTGCCACTTTGCTGAATTGGTCAATTATGTCTGGTAGTTTTCTTGCTGAGTCTTTAGGATTTTCTAAGTATACTATCATACCACGTGCATAGAGAGATAATTTTACCTCCTCTTTTTCAATCTGGATACCTCTTATTTTCTTCTCTTGCCTTATTGCTATCGCTAAGAGTTCCAATATCATATTGAATAGGAGAGGTGATAGTGGGCATCCTTGCCTAGTTCCTGTTCTCAAAGGAATGTCTTTACTCTCTCTCCATTTAGAACAATGCTGGCTCTCGGCTTTGCATATATCTTTCTAGTATGTTGAAGAAATCCCCCTCTAATCCTATTTTGTTGAGGGTTTTAATCAGAAAAATGTGTTGGATTTTGTCAAAGTTCTTTTCTGTATCAACTGATAGGATCATGTGGTTCTTGCTCTTTGCTTTGTTATTGTGATGAATTACATTGTTTTTCTTATGTTGAACCATCCTTACATACTTGTTATGAATCCCACTTGGTCATGATGAATAATTTTTTTTTATTTATAATTAGATTCTATTGGCCAGGATTTATTCAAAATTTTTGCATCTATGTTCATGAGAGATATTGCCTATAGTTTTCTATTTTGGTGCAGTCTTTACTTGGCTTTGATATCAAGGATATGTTTGCTTCATAGAATGAGTCTGGGAGAATTCCATCTTTTTCTATTTTCTGAAATAGTTTATATAGAATTGGTGACATTTCTTCTCTGAATGTTTGATAAAATTCACTTGTAAAGCCATCTGGTCCACGGTGTTTTTTTTGGCTTGAAGTTATTTTATTACCTTTTCAATTTGTTTTTTTGTAACGCGTCTGTTCAGATATTCAATTTTGGTGTCAGTGTTCATAGATTTTGAATTCCTAAGTATCTGTCCACTTCATCTAGGTTTTCATATTTGTTTGAGTATGCTATTCATAATACTGCATTGTAAGTGTTTTTATTTTACTTGGGTCTGTGTGATGTTGCCTATTTCATCTTTTATATGGTGTCTTTTCCTTCTTTTCTTTTGTTAGTTTTGTTAGTGGTTTGTTGATTTTATTGATCTTTTCAAAGAACCAACTCGTAGTTTTGCTGATTGTTTCAATTGTTTTTCTGTCTTCTATTTCATGTATTTCTTTCCTAATTTTTGTAATTTCAGGTTTTTTGTAGGATGTTGGGTGTTTTTGCTGTTCTTTTTCAATTTTTTTCAGATGTTGGGTTAGAGAGTCAATGGTCATTTTTTCCCTGCCTTCTGTATTTGTTAATTGCTTTAAATTGACCTCTGAATACTGCTTTGGGCTATTTCCCAGAGGTTTTGGTAAGTGGTGTTTTCATTGTCATTTGTTTCAAGAAACTTTCTAATTTCACTTTTTATTTCTTCTTGTATCCACTCATGTTCAAGCAAGGTGTTTTTCAACTTCCAAATGTATGGTTTTTTCCTCACTTTTAGTTTCTTGTTATTAATGTCTATTTTTGTAGCATTGTGGTCTGAGAAGATACTTTGTACTATTTCTGTATTTTTAATTCATTGATTGTCACCTTGTGGCCCAAAATGTGATCTAATCTGGAGAATGTTCCATACACATTGGAGAAGAAAGTACACTGTGCTTTTTGGGGGTGGATTAGTCTATAAATATCTATGAGATCGAGTTGGTTTATTGTGTGATTTAATTCTTCAGCATCTCTGTTGAGTTTCTTTTAGGTAGTTCTATCTTTTCCTGAGAGTGGTGTATTAAAGTTACCAACTACTATAGTAGTGTTGTCTATTTCCTTTTTCAGTTTTGTTAATGTTTTATATAATTTGCAGGTCTTTCATATGGTGCATAGATATTTATTATTGTTATGTCCTCATGTTCTACTGACCCTTTAAACATTATATAATGACCTTCCTTGGTTTTTTGTGATGGTTTTTGCATTGAGATTTATTTTATCAGAAATTAGTATCACTACTCCTCCTTTTTTTCTGGTTGCCATTTGCTTGGTATATTTTTTTCCCACCCTTTTATTTTTAGTTTGTCTTTATCTTCACTTTTCAGGTGCGTCTCTTGTAGACAACATATAGATCGATTTTGGGGTTTTTTTATCCATTCTGCTACTCTTTTTCTCTTCAGTGGTGCATTTAAACCCTTCATATTCAATGTGATTATTGAGAGGCGTGGTTTTATTGCTATCATTGTGTTGAGTCCTTTTTGATGTTGTTGCTAGTTACTTTGGCCCATCCTGCTTTCTGTGGCACCGCTGTAAGAAGGATGTCTCTCAGTGTTTCCTGCAATGCTGGCCTTGTTTTTACAAACTCCTTTAGCTTCTGTTTTTCTGGGAATATCTTGATCTGTCCTTCATATTTGATGGACAATTGCACTGGGTACAATATTCTTGGTTGACCGTTGTGTTCTTTGAATGTTTGATATATATCATTCCACTCTCTTCTTGCTTGCATGGTTTCTGCTGAGAAATTGGCACTTAATTTTATCTGGTCTCCCTTATAGGTTACTCTTTGTTTCTCCCTTGCTGCTTTCAGAATTCTCTCCTTATCTTTGATTCTGGCAAAATTCACTATGACGTGCCTTGGTGTTTTTCTTTTGGGGTCTCTTCTATATGGTGTTTGCTGAGCTTCTTGAATATATAGTCTCTCATTCTTCATTATGTCTGGGAGTTTTTCTTCCAGCAATTCTTCCACACCTTTTTTGTGCCTTTACTTTCTTCTTATCAGGGAGGCTGGGCTCTATGAGGAGAAATGTGGGGTCAGGATTGGTGGACAATTTATCAACAATCTGCGTTATGCGGTTGACACAACCCTGCTTGCTGAAATTGAGGAGGACCTGAAGCGCCTGCTGCAGAGGGTCAAGGACTGTAGCCTACAATATGGATTGAGGTTCAATGTCAAGAAGACAAAGATTCTCACCACTGGACCAATTGGCAGCATCAGGATGGATGGTGAAGAGATTGAGATTGTACACAGCTTTAGCTTGCTTGGCTCCATAGTCAACAGTCTTGGCACCAGCAGCCAGGAAATTAAAAGGCGCATTGCCATGGGAAAGTATGCTGTTAGGGATCTCTCCAAAGTGCTGAAGAGCAGTGGTGTCTCTCTGGAGACTAAGGTGCATCTGATACAGGCCATGGTCTTTGCAATCACCTGTTATGCATCAGAGAGTTGGACAATGACCAAGGAGGATAGAAGGAGAATTGATGCCTTTGAGCTGTGGTGCTGGAGAAGAGTATTGAGAATACCATGGACTGCTAGGAAAACAAATAGATTTGTCCTGGAGAGGGTTAAACCGGGTGACTCCTTGGAGGCAAAGATTCTGAGGCTCTGTCTCACATACTTTGGACATGTTGTGAGGAGAGATCGGTCCTTGGAGAGGGACATCATGCTTGGTAGGGTGGAGGGACAGCGCAGGAGAGGAAGGCCCTCTATGAGGTGGATTGATTCAGTGACTAGGATAATTGGGATGGGAGTGTCAGAGACAGTGCGATTGGCACAGGACAGAGTGGAGTTTAGGGCTGTTGTACATAGGGTCGCTATGAGTCGCAGGCGACTCGACGGCACATAACAACAACAACAACAACAACAACAACAACTTTCTTCTTCCTTTCTGGGATTCCTATGATGTACATGTTATTTCTCTTGATGGTGTCTCACATTATTCTTAGGTTTTCATCTTTTTTCTTCCTTTTTGATTCTGCTTTTTGCTCTAGCAGATCAGTGGTGACAATTCTATCTTCTATTTCACTGATTCTCTGTTCCATCTCTTCAACTCTGTTCATGTGTCCCTCCATCATGTTGACGGCATCTGAAACATTGGACTTCATATTTTGGATCATGATTTCTTGTTTTTCCAGAGCCTCTAATGCCTTGTTTCTTTAATATGTGTTGTTTTGGATATTTTTTTAAAGCTCATCCTGATTTTTGCTTGTAGTGTCCTGTAAGTCTTCAAGTTTGTCTTTCACTCATTGAAAATATTCAATCATTGTTCTTTTAAATTCTGTGTCAGAAAGTTCCATCAGATTTTCTCACTTCAGAAAATCCATTTTTTATTGTGTCACTTTTGGGGGGGGTGACATCTTGTTATGAGCTTGTATAACTTGGGAGGTAACCTGTTTCTTTCCTGATGATGCTATGGTAGGGCTTTTTTATACCTGAGGTGATGATAGGCTCTTTATCTGTAATCACTGTTACAGGTGAGGGCATAGCAGTTATGTTGCTTGTGTTCTTCTCTGAATTTCTGAACCAAGGGAAGTGTCTATTCACAGCCTATGAAAGTGGCATCTTCTGTTGGACAATTGTTACAGCTAAGTCAGACCAACATGCTCTAGATTAAAGGCAGTTAGTTGACTGGATGTGAGGAGATGTGAGGCTGAGGATGAGGGGAGAATAGGTGGGTCACGCACAAGCACAGGATAATGCCGGATGGGCGTGTGCTCAGATGTCACAAGCGGGGACATCACTCAGGCGGCAGCTGTTGGCTCATTCCTGGTGGAGCTAGTTGTCCGGGTTGGGCTAGCTGTCCAGGTGGGCATGTGGGAAGTCCTCGCTCAATTTACAGCTGTCCTGTTTGTGCCCAGTGTTGGGGCTTCCTCTCTGGGTGTGGACATGGAGGAACCTCATTCAGGTTGCAGATGCCCTACTGGTGGCCAGCGAGCCTAGCTTCTGAATCGGCATACACCAGGACCTCATTCAGTTTGCAACTGTCTCATTCATGCTTTGGGAAGGGAGTGAGGAGATACCTGCCTGGGTTGGGATGCACGGGACTTGTGCATGGAAACTTAGTCAGTTTACAGATATCTTGATTGCGCTTGACAGGGTTACCTGCCTGGGTGGGGATATGTGGAGACCTCATTCAGGTTGCAACTGTATGGCTCACGCCCATTGAGGCTAGCTTGTGGGTCGTCACACGCAAGTACTTCATTCAAGTTGGAGATGTCAGGTTGGGCACAAGGTGTGCAGCAGGGTGGGGGGGGGCGAGGCAGGTGGTCAGGTCGGTGGGAGAGGGAGTCTGGGCAGTCAGGTGTGGGAGGCCTTGCTGCTAACTTCAAGACCAATTTTCTCTGGCAGTTCGAATTTACCAGTAACTCTGAGGAATCTCCTTCCATAAGATTAGCAGCCTCAGAATCCTTCTCTAGGGCCAACTACTAGTTCTGGCTTGACAGCAATAAGATTTTCAAGTATATTTATCTTAACAGAATTCTGGTAGCTAAGTGCACTGAATGTTGGGCTATTAACCCAAAGGCTGACAAGCTAGAATCTACTAGTCACTTAGAGGGAAGAAGATGAGATGAAAAGTCTCTTTCCAGAAAATATTTATGTCATTGGAATTGAAAAGGCGATCACTGTCAGTTTGACTAAAAAGCAGTGGTAAATTTTAGAACAAAAAAAGTCTGCCCTGGAGATAGCGGAACCAAGTTGCTCTCAGAGGGCAAAGATTTTAAAGCTCCGTCTCATATATTTTTGGCATGTAGCTAGGAGAGACCAGTCCTTGGAGAAGAATATCATGTTTAGAAGGGTAAAGGAACAACACAGGAGGGGAATACTCTGGATGATACGGGTTGACACAGTGACTGGGATAATAGGGGCAGGTGTGTCAGAGATAGTGAGATTGGCTCAGGATAAAACAGGATTCATAGCTATTGTACAGAGAGTCACTGTGAGTCACAGGTGACTCAACAACACATAACAAAAGCTAAATAAAAAAAGTATACACATACCTTTGATATCAAAGCTGCTATCCTAACATGCAGACCTAACATCTTAATATGCAGAGGGAAGCTCTGGTGGCCTATTGGTAAGAAGCTGTGCTGCAATCCCAAAAGCACACAGTTTGAACTGACTAGACACTCTGTGGGAGAAGAAAGGACAATCGCCTTCAGTGCCCTTTACTCTGTGAAAACCCGCTATGGAAGGCCAACTATGGTTTGGTTCTGACTCTATAGAAAACAAAATACAGGCTTTGGAATATATATCTGTGATTTGTAATTGCATGAGTTGATTCAAGAACATATCTCAATAACCAAAACTTAGTGATGTCTCAATCATGTATGAAACACAGAAAGGTCTTGGTGGTCATGCCATCAAATCATCTACCACTCATAGAAACCCTGTAAGAGATCTAAACTTTGCCCTATTCTGTACAGTCTTCATAATCTCTGAAATGAATGATCCCATTGTTATGGTCACTTTGTCAATCCATCTTGTTGAGGGTCTTTCTTTTTTTCAGTGACATTCCACCTTTATCAGCATTGTGTAGTTTTCCTAGAAATGGCCTCTCCGGAGAACATACCCAAAGTATGTGAGGCTAAGTTTCATCCTCCTAGACTCTGAGAAAAATCCTGAATTGCACTCCCTCCAAGGAAGACTTGTTGATGGGATATTCAGTACTCTTCTCCAACACTATAACTCAAAAGCATTAATTCTTCTTCTGTCATCTTTATTAATTTCCAACTTCCAGATGCACATGAAATAATTGAAAAGACTGTGGCTTGAATCAGGTGCACATTAGTCCTTAAAGAGACATCCTTCCTTATTCATTAACACTTCGAAGAAGTTATTCACACATTTCCCCAATGCAACATGCCTTTGGATTCATTGACTACTGGTCCAAATAAATAATTAATAATTTCAGTCTTTTCTTCATCTATTATAGTGTAACCGATTAGTCCAGTGGTGAGGATTTTTGTCTTTCTTCATATTGAGATGTAATCGATATTGTTAAAATAAAAGATTGATTTGCTGAGTATCTTATTTTGACCACAATATTCAGTAAAGAGATGGGAAACTAAATAATGCTTTTACTGCATATATACATTTATTAAATATAAATATGTTCCTAAGTTTCTTCAAAGATAGACAAATGACCAACAAACACACTCAAAAATGTTCATTAGTCACTCTCTATACATTGCATGCAGTCCCAATTAAAACCTTAATAAAATTTGTTTTACAGTTTTACTAATGGCCATAGATTCTATATGGCAGTACTTCAGGAAGTAAATATCTGCGTTCAACAGATAAATGTGAATAAAAAAACCACAGTGAGGTATTAATTTACACTCATTAGAATGGTTACTCTTGGAAAAACAGAAAATGGCACATGCTGACAGGATTTAGTGAAATTGAAACTCTCATACGTCAATGGCGAGATTATTAAATGAGTCAGCTACTGTGGAAAACAATTTAGTGATTTCTTGAAAAATTAAACATGAAATGTACACAAATGTTTAAAGTGCTATAGCACAACATCACAGAATCTGCTTGAAACAATAGCAGAGAGGATCATCAGACCCTGGAAGGTGTCTATGTTCACAATGAGGATACAGTTACGTTAGACAATGAATAAGGACATGTTTTTGTACAGATGAAATAGGATTTAAAAGTTACAGTTCATAATTGTCTGAAAGACAACCAGGGAAGTCAAAGGCAAGACATGTAGAAGCAGAAATGTAGCAGGAAAAGGGTAAGAAACACAAAAATGGAATGCCATATTTGGCTAAAAATATACATTATTCACCTTATAAGAAAATGGTAAAATGATAGTGGCAGGACAGCTTTTCCTGGTAAAATTTTAAAAATTTTTTTTTATATTATAGTGATTTGCTTACAAAGTTCATATACATTGTTTTTCACACTATTCTTTATTCATATTATATTTCACAGTCATTCAATGCATTATGTTTGATAAAATTAATCACCATTGGATTATGCCCATCATTACTCTGTCTTTTCAGGTCCCTGTTGAATCTTTCATATTTTCTTTATTCCTCCCTCCACCCACCAAATTGTGCAACACTGTGATTTTCCCATACCTGTCCTCATGCCCCTGCTCCCACACTTTCTCCCCCTAGGATGTCCATACACATTTTACTAGTTATCCTTCTATTTTTACAACAATGGTTTTATGCAGTATTTGTCCTTATGAGACTGAGTTAGTTTATTCAGCATAAAGCTCTCCAGTCTTATACTAGTTATGTAGTATTTTTCAAAATCATTGCTCCTGCGTGCTACATAGTATTCCATGTGTGAAGATACAATTTATCAATCCATTCCATTGTGATTGGGCATTTGGGCTGTTTTCATGTTCTTGAGATGGTGAATAATGCTACTATGAATATTGTTGTACAAATTTCCATTTGTGTCTATTCTAATTTCCCTGGGGGATCCACTTCCTAAATTACAAGCCTCTGGAAGCTCTATGAACTTTGATAAATGTTGATAGTTATAGAAAGGCTTCAGAACTTTTGTTCATAGGGTTGCTATGAGTCATGCTCAACTCAACATCAATCATCAACAACTACAACGTATTCCACTAGTAGACTAGCTGTGTCATATAGAGTTTCTATGTTCACCTTTTTGAGGAACCACCAAACTGCCTTCCAGAGTGGTTGCACCATTTTACAATCCCACAAACACTTTCAATCTCTCCACATCCTCTCCAAAATTTGCTTGCTGCCCTAATAAACTTTGACACTGTTAGTGGGGTAAAATCATATCTCATTGTGAATTTGATTTGCATCTCCCTTATTACCAGTGCTTTTGGGAATATTTTTTCATGTGTCTGTTGGCCATAAGAATGTCCTCCTCTCTCTTTATATTTAGAAAACCCTAATGACTGAACAAGGAAACTACTGGACATAGTTGACCATTTCAGCAAAGTGGCAGGATACAAGATCAACATACAAAAGTCAATTGGATTTCTCTACAGTGACAAAGAGAAAACAGAACTTGAGTTTAGAAAAACCCATCACAATTGCTAACCACAAGATAAAAATCTAGCCAGAAGCACAAAGGATCTATTCAAAGAAAATTACAAAACAATACTACAAGAAAGATAAAGAGACCTGAAGAAGTGGAGGAACATCCCTTGCTCATGGATAGGAAGATTCAATATTGTGAAACTGATAATACTACCAAAGGCAATTTACACATTCAATGCAATCCCAATACAAATACCAATTCCATTCTTCAACGAGATGGAAAAGGAAATTTCCAACTTCCTTTGGAATGGAAAGAGACCCCAAATAAGCAAAGAACTCCTTAAAAAGAGAAATAAGGAGATGAGGGAAAGAACAGATTAGAAGTGATATATGATTGAATATTATGGTTAGCACAGGAATGTAAATTAAGGTTACATAGAGAAGTGTACTTGGGGTGGGGGGTGGGGGGGGACGGACGTGGGAATTGTATACTGATGAGGGAATTTTTTTTCTTTTTCTCTTCGGAGGTGGAAGCGAGCTGGTGGGGAGGGGTGGGCAGGGAGAAAAGTGTGGCAATGAATGAATGGAAATCCAAAACCTCTGTAAATGTCTATTAAAATTAATAATAATAATAAACATAAAAAAGAGAAATAAGGTAGGAGGCATCTGACTCCCTGATTTGAAATCCTACTACACTGCAGTGGTTGTCAAGACAGTGTGGTACTGGTATAATGAAAGACAATGGAATAGAATTGAGAATCCAGATATCAGCCCATCTACCTATGGTTAACTGATTTTTGACAAGGAGAAGAAATCAGATAAGTGGGGAAATGACAACCTTTTTAACAAATGGTGCTGGCAAAATTGGAAAACTATCTGTAGAAAACTCAAGCGAGAGCCACACCTCACTCCATACTCAAAAACCAACTCAAAATTGATCATGGACCTAGGACTAAAACAAAGGACTATAAGCTTCACTAGAGAAAAACTTGGAAGAACTCTAGTAGTACTAATCCACAACATAAACTGTCTTCCAAGTATCCTGGAAAATCTGCAACCAGGGGAGGATAAAACAGATGAGTGGGACCTTTTGAGAATCAAATCCCTGTGCACATCTAGAAACTCCTCCAACAGAGTGAAAAGGAAAGCCACGGTTTGGGAAAACATATTTGGTAATGACATGTCTGAAAAGGGACTTATATCTAGAATTTAAAAAATACTTGAGCACCACAACAAGTTAAAAGTAAATAACCTAATTGAAAAATGGGTACAGGATATGAATAGCCTTCACCAAAGAAGACATTCAGATGGCCAACATATACATGAAGAAATGCTCAAAATCCCTAGCTCTTAGAGAGATGCAAATCAAAACAACTATATCATCTCACCCCAGTAAAAATAGCAACATTTAACAGAGCAGCTAGAGAGGTTTTGGAGAAACTGGAACCCTTATTCACTGTTGGTGGAAGTGCAAAATAGTGCACTCACTATGGAAGGCAGTATGGCACTTTCTCAAAAAGTTGCAAATGCAAATATCATTTGACCCAGCAATTCCATTACAGGGAATATACCCTAAAGAAACCATAACTGCCACCAAGGCAGATATATGCACACCCATGTTTATTGTGGCTTTGTTCACAAGAGCAAAGATTTGGAAACAACCTATGTGCCCATCAACAAACAAATGGATAGAGAAGCTCTTGTATATTCACACAATGGAATACTATGCTGCATTGAAAAACAAAGAATGCATCAAATATACAAAATGGGTGACCCTGGAGGACATTATGCTGAGTGACATATATCAGTCACAAAAGGACAAATACTGCATAGTGCCACTGTTTTAAAATGGAACTGACATTAGGGGTGGGGTGAGACTGAGAAAAATTGGATAAATTATGTATATACTGCATTGAAACAGATTAGGAAGAGAACAGTTTAAAAGCAATATATGATTGGGTATTATGGTTATGACAAGAGTCCAGAATGAAGGTTGCACAGTAGAGTGTACTTGGCGCGGGGGTGGGATGGGGGGAATTGTACACCAATGAAGGAATTTTTCTTTTACTTTTCAAAGGGAAGAGCGAACTGGGGAGTAGGGGAGGGCAGGGAGAAAAATGCAACAATGAATGAATGGGAATCCAAAATCTCTGTAAATCTCATGAAAATTAATAATTTTTTTAAAAAAAGAATGTCCTTCTCTGTGAAAAGCCTTTCCACATTTTTTGCACATTTTTAAATTGGATTATCTGTCTTTTTTTTCTGGAGACCCAGGAGTATTCTGTAAACTTGTGTTATGAGATCCTTGTCTGGGATGGTATTCCTTACTGTTTTTTTCCCAGTTAGTAGGGTTAATTTTCACCTTGTTGGGAAAAGATTTTGAAAAGCACAGAAATTTAATCTGTATAAAGTCTCATTCATCAATTGTATCCTCTCCAGATTGTGCATTTCTGGCTATATTTGTCAACCTCTTCATACCATAGACTAGGCCATCTAAGCTTGGCCCCAGTTTGTCTTTTAAGAACTTCATGGTTTTGGATTGTACTCCTACATCTCTGATGCACCTTGAGTTGATTTTTATTTCTGATGTAAGATGTGGATCCTTTTTCAGGTTTCTGTAGGCAGCAGTCTAGTTTTGCCAGGATCATTTGTTGAAGAGGTTGTCATTTCTGCATTTGATCACTTGATTATATATCAATACGACCATTTCTGGGTTCTTGATTGTGCTCTGTTGGTCTACGTGCCTTTCATTGGACCAGTATCAAGCTATTTTGGTTACTGCTGCTAGGTTTTGAGGTCTGGGAGTTCTTTGCCTCCCACTTCATTTTTATTTTTCAGAAATGCTTTGTTTATGTAGGGTCTCTTTCTTCTCCAAACAAGTTTTAAAATTTTCCTTTAGAATTCCATGAAAAAATAATTTGGTATCTGTATTGGGATTGCACTGAGCATACTTAGTAAGACTGTCATTTGCTGACTTAACAAAAACCTGTTAGAATTAATAGGCCAATTTAGTAGAGTGGCAGTATGTAAGATCAATATCCAAAAATCAATAGAATTCCTCTACAGTAGCAAACAAAACTCAGAGAAGGAAATAAAGAAAGCAATACTGTTTACAATAGCCAACCACAAATTGAGATACTTGGAAGTGAATGTAACTAGAGATACAAGAGTGTAACTAGAGATACAAGAGACCTATACAAAGAAAACTGCAGAGCATTTCTGAAAGACACAATTAAAGAACTAAAGAGATGGAACAATATTCCCTTTTCGTGGATAGGAAGACTCAATATGGTAAAAATGACAATCCTATCACAGGGGATTTACATGTTCAATGCAATCCAAATCCAGATACCAAATTCATTTTTCAAGAATATTGAAAAGGAAAGGAAATTATCAAATTTATTTAGAAAGACAAGAGATCTCGAATAAGTGGAACACTTCTGCGAAACAAAAACTAGGTTGGAGGCATAGCATTCTTAGATCTCATAACCTACTACACAGCAGTGTTAACTAAAACAGTATGGTACTTGTATAATGACAGGCACATAGACCAATAGAACAGAATTGAAAGCCTAGAAATAGAACCAGCTATCTATGCCAACTGATATTTGACAAGGAAATCGAAGCTATTACATGGATAAATGATAACCTCTTCAACAAATGGTGCTGGAAAAACTGGACTTCCACCTGCAGAAAGCTGAAACAGGATCCACATCTCACACCATACGTTCATAAGAGACAAAGTAGGATCAAGCATAGAAGCACTAGTCCAAGGTATAAAGAAACTGCCAAATACAACCAGAAATGCACAATCTAAAGAGGATAAAATTGATGCATGGGGCCTTCTAAAGACTAAATCTCTGTGCACATCACAGACTTTTTCCAACAGATGAAAAGAAAACCTACAGACTAGGAGCAAACATTTGGCAATTCCATTGCAGACATGAGCCTTATAACAAAAGTTTACAGAATACTCTTGGGCCTCCACAAGAAAAAGACTGAAAACCCAATTACAAAATGGGCAAAAGACATGGAAAAAATTTTCACAGAGGAAGATATTTGAATGGCAAACAGACACATGAAGAAATGTTCCAAATCACTGGAAATAAGAGAGATGCGAATCAAAACCACAATGAGGTACCATCTCACTCCCGTAAGAGTGGCAAAGTTTAACAGGGCAGCAAGTAATAGATGTTGGAGAGGATGTGGTGAGAAAGGAACTCTTAGACGTTGTTGGTGAGATTGTAAAATGGTGCGACCATTCTAGAAGACAGTTCCGTGCTTCCTCAAAAAGCTGAACATAGAAATTCCATATGACCCATCTATTCCACTACTTGGAATATATGCTGAGAATATGAGAACTGAGGCACAAACTGATTTTTGTGCACTAATGTTTATAGCAGCATTATTCACCCTCACATGAACTTGGAAATAGCCAAATATCCAACCACATACGAATGGACTGATAAATTATGGTACATTCACACAATTGGAATATTATGCAGCATGCAGAAGAAATAACTTTGTGAATTATTACCTAACTTGGGAGGGACTGGAGAGCATTATGCTGAGTGAACTAATTCGGTCCCATAAGGATAAATATTGTATAAGACCATATTGTAGAATGAGTATAAGGATCCAGGAGGGGTGGGAGAGGCTGGAAGCAGAGGGATGTGTATGTACAGGGAGGAGGGAATTAATCATTGGATTGTACAATTTGATGGGGGGGGAGTGAGGGAAATTGAAAGACTTTGTTTGAATTTGTATTAGAATTTTGTAAATAAACTAGTGGGGGAAAAATCACTGAAGAAATAAAAAAAAACAACACCAAACTGTCATTTGCAATATATTGAATCTTTCTATCCATGAACAGGGAACATTATTCCATTTATTTAGGTCTTTTATTGTTTCTCACAAAAGTATTTTGTAGTTTTCTTTATAAAGGTCTTTTGTGTCTCTAGTTCATTTCCAAATATCTCAATTGCTATTTGGCTATGGTAAATGGCATTGCTTTCTTAGTTTCCTTTTCTGAGTTCTCTTTGTTACTGTAGAAGAATCCCACTGACTTTTGGATATTGATCCTTGCCTAGTTTGGTTATGTTCTCTTGATTTATTGTGCCTTTCATCATTATATTATGTCCTTCCTGTCTTTTATGATAGTCTTCATCCTGAAGTCTGTTTTATCAGAAATCAGTATTGCCATGTCTGCTTTTGTGTGTGTGTGTGTGTGTGTGTGTGTGTGTGTGTGTGTGTGTGCCACATGCTTCATATATTTCTTTCTGACCCTTTTATTTTTAGTCTTTCTCTTTGTTTCTTAGATGTGTCCCTTGTAGACAACATAATGATGGGTTTTGGTTTTTTCACACATTCTATTACTCTTTTTTCTCTTGGTTGGTGCAGTTAGTCCATTCACATTAAGTATGATTATTGACAGGCCAAATTTTACCATTGTGGTTTTGCTGAGTTTCTTTTTTTTGTTGTTTCTGGCTACTATGATCCATCCGCTTTCCTTTGCTGTCTCTGTGGGAAGGATTTTCCTTAAAAGTTCTTTAAAGATTTGCTCTTGTTTTCACAAATTCTTTAAGTGCCTTCTTTTCTGCAAAGGATCTAATTTCTCCTTCATATTTGATGAAGAGCTTTACTAGGTTTAAGGTCCTTGGTTGGTAAATGTTTCCTTTAAATTCTCTGCATATGTCATCCCATTGTCTTCCTGAACACAATTGTTTCTGCTGAAAATCAAGACTTAATCTTACTGCTTTTCCTTTATAGGTGACTCTTTGGGGGGTTTTGTGCCATTTTAAGTACTCTGCCTTTATCTTTTATTTTGGTGAATTTGACTATGATTTGTCTTGATGTTTTTCTTTTTAGATTTAGTCTATTTTATGTTCATTGAATGTCTTGAATGTGGATTTCCCCACTCTTCATAATATCAGGGAAGTTTTCTTCTAGTGCCTCTTCAACAATTTTCTTAGTGATTTCCCTTTCTCTGTTATATTCTATAATTCCAATCATACACATGTTATTCCTTTTCCTGTCATCCCATATGATTCTAATGTTTTCTTCATTTTTTTATGCCTCACTCTGATTTTTCTTCTAGTATGTTTCTGTTTATTTTCTTGTCTTCTAGCTTACTGACTTTCTGCTTCATCCCTTCAGTTTTTCTTTTTTTTGTCCCTCCAGGATGTTAGACACTTCTGCCATTTTGGTTTTAATGTTCTGGTTTGCATTGTCATGCATTGCTGTTATTTCTAGTACTGCATTGGCTGTATTCTCTCTAGGCTGTGATGATTTTTTTTAACTTTTTGTACCTCTTTATCTAAAGTGTTATTTCTTTCTTCCATCTTTATAATTTTCTTCTATAATTGTACAATTTTCTACTCATCAATATGTTTCTTCTGACTCCATGTCTCTGGAGTGTTTGTTTACATATTGGCTTCCCTTATTTCTTCCATTATTTGTACCTTCTTCCAAAGCTGTTCAAATAAATCCTCATGTGGGAAGCTGAATATAAAATTTAATATTAATAATAAACCAAATGCTATATCAGGATGTAAGCAAGGCATAATACAAGCTGGAATTCACCCTGAGGCACTAAGGCATTCCTTAAGAGTCAACATCATTCTTAGCTTGTATTTACTGAATCCCTCCCTCCTGAGATTAGCATAAGGTAAATAATAGAGACTAACTCTGCCTTATCTTCGAAAGACTTTCCTATGATCCTTTTTGTTTTCTACTCCCTTGTGATTATCCTTTGTTTACCTCCCTGATGATTCTCAGTAAGTACACAGACAGACATGGCTTGGGCACTTCAGTCATCAGGACTGCTGGCCCTCTGTCTTTACTCTCTTAGTTACTTTCTTGGTTGTCTGTCTCATTATTACTTTACCCTCAGTCAGCAGTATTCTGCCACACGAACAGGGACAAGGTGGTGGTTTCTCTTTGGATAAAGCGGTGGTCTTTCTTTCTCTCTCTTTTCTGAAAAGACACCAGGAATTGAAAGGGAATTTGCTCAGGGTAAGCGAAACTTTCTGGAAAATTAAAGACAGGCTCATGAGAAAATCCTCACTCCTTGGAAGTCAAGGGTAGAATTAGAAAAAAAAAAAATGAGGATTCTCTCACCCCTTGAAGGACAAAGTCAAGGGAAGAATTAGAAAAAAATTTCATGGGGACTATATTTCCACCCTTTGAAATAAAGGGATTAAAAATTCAGAGGTAGAATTGATTTAAAAAAAAAAAGAATCATGGGAAACAGTCCATCCTCTGAAGCTCAATATATTACATTACTTAAAGAATTACTTAAGAGCTCAGGGGTAAAAGTAAGAGAAAAGTCATTTTTGCAATTGTTTCAGTACATGCAGAAACACTGTTGCTTGTTTAAACTGGTAAATAGAACGTAATTAAACTCAAAGTCTTGGCAAGATATTATGCGAGTTTTACAAAGAGCTCAGCAAGAGGGAGATGTCATTCCTGTTTCAGTTTGGTCATTATGTGATTTTATCTAATTAGCTTTAAACCATCACGGTCTGGAGAAGAGATATCTGAAAAGTTAGAAAAAAAATCTTCAGAAGAGAGAGATCGTGACTCTGACACAAAGAAGGATGAATTTCCTCTACCACCAACTGAATTGAGCAATATAATCCAGGATGATATTCCTTATGAGAAATTAAGTAAACAAGTTTTAGAACAATTAGTTCAAGAAAAATATTTAGCAGGTCATATTAAATCACTAGTCTTTGGAATTCTCCAGTGTTTGTAATAAAAAATATGCTATTATTACGTTATTGCAGGACAAATTATAATAGAAAGGGCTAATTTGACTTTACAAATTATGTTGAAAAACCAGAAGGGGGGAGATGTGATATTATCTCTTCAAACTCTTTTACAAAAAGCCTTATTTACATTAAATTTTTTTAATGATAATGAAAAAGGAGAAACTCCAACAGAAAGACATTGGGTATTAAAATTATCTAAAGAATTGAATCAGCCTTTATACTATAAGGAAACTCTAACTAATGAATGGAAAAAGGGATTTGTTATTAGTTGGGGGCAAGGATTTGCTTATATTTCTACAGGCTCGGAAACACTGTGGGTAATCTTCAGAAACGCGAAATCCCAAGATGAGTAGAAAGAGGGCACAATTTGATGAGCACAAAGTTGCAGAATGGCAGATAATACCAACTATTGGACATATCTTTCTAATACTCCCTTATTAAAAGTAGTTTTTTGCCTTTATAAAGTTTTGGGTAGTGAAATATTTCTCTAGTAGATGTTTCAAGGGTATAGTTTTCGTGGCGATACCAGTAACAACTTTGAGTTATCCTGATATTCCTCCCTATCGGTTGCTTCCTTTATCTTTCTTAGAAATTGGATACATTGGAGACAATGTTGAACAGAGCAAAGGCAAATTTGAATTAATACTGAGAGGCTGGGCTCTATGAGGAGAAGGGTGGCATCAGAAGTGGTGGAAGACTATTAACAATCTGTGTTATGCAGATGACACAACCCTGCTTGCTGAATCTAAGGAGAACCTGATGCACTTGCTGCAGAAGGTCAAGGACTGAAGCCTTCAGCATGGATTGAGGCTCAATGTTAAGAAGACAAAGATTCTCACCCCTGGACCAATTGGCAGCATCAGAATGGATGGTGAAGAGATTGAGATTGTTAACAACTTTAGTCTGCTTGGCTCCATGGTCAACACTCTTGGCACCAGTAGCCAGGAAATAAAAAAGCGTATTGCGATGGGAAAGTCTGCTGTTAGGGACCTCTCCAGGGTACTGAAGAGAAATGGTGTTACCCTAGAGACTAAGGTGCATCAGATACAGGTCACTTGTTATGCATCAGAGAGTTGGACAATGACTAGGGAGGACAGAAGGAGAACTGATGCCTTTGAGCTGTGGTGCTGGAGAAGAGTATTTAATATATCATGGACTGCCAAGAAAACAAACAGATTCATCCTGGAGAGGGTTAAACCAGGCTGCTTCGTGGAGGCAAGCATTCTGGGGCTCCGTCTGACATACTTTGGACATGTTGTAAGGAGAGAACTGTCCTTGGAGAGGGACATCATGCTTGGGAGAGTGGAGGGGTGGTGTAAGAAGGGAAAACCCTCTATGAGGTGGATTGATTCAGTGACTAGGGTAATTGAGATGGGTGTGTCAGAGGCAGTGCAATTGGCACAGGATAGAGCAGGGTTTAGGGCTGTTGTACATAGGGTCGCTATGAGTCACAAGCGACTTGATGGCACATAACAACAACAGTGGAAGTGTCATTGATTGGAACCTTGTTGGTTCTGCTCATCAGCATAGAAACACCAAAATTTAAGTTAGTGTAAGGAAGGCAATGGATTTATAACTGTTCATGCTAATAACATTATATCATTGCATGGAGGAGGAACAGTGGAACTGTGGCCACATTTACAGTATTTTTCTTACCAAAAACATTTAGGAAAAATAGTAACTGCATTGGAACATGTATTTCTTTGGATTGGAAATTATTCATACAACCATGTTGATAAAATTACCAGCCTTAAACTTAAAAGATTATATTGTTCAAAATAATTTTTTATTTACAATTTATTTAATCTATTTAACATTTTTATTTATTTTATTTAACATTTATTTAAATTTTTCCTTTTTTAACAGCCAGGATCTAGAGGAAAGAGAAAAGACCAGAGAATAGCGAAAATTATTGGGGCAGCTATTGCTATCAGTTTAGGGTCTGTGTCAGGAAAAGGAAGTCTTACTCATAAACAATGCCACCCATAGGTAATAAAGGAGGTCAGAATTACTTCCACTGTGGAAAGCTGGGCCACTTCAGTATACAGTGTCACAAGCAAGAACCATAGGCAGGCAAGGGGGTAGAGATGAGGCTCCCACTCATTTGCTTTAAGTGTGAATCTGGAGGACACTTGGCCAAGTGCAGCCCACATCAGGTCCTCATGGCCGAAAGAGGACTGCCAGGCCCCAGCTCTCAGCTGGAAACAAAGGGGGACATTTCAAGAATTCAGGCTTTCCCAGAAGAGCTGTGGGTGAGCATTGACATTGCTGATAAGTCTATCTGTTTTCTCCTGGACGCAAGAGCCTATTATTTGGTTCTCCAAGCCTCCTTGGGTACACATTCTTCTCTCTATTCCTTAATTGTTGGAATTGATGGAAAACTTCATAAGCAGTTCTGTACTCCACCTATGCATTTCATGTGGACTTCCTGGCTATAAAACAATCCAATGGTAAATGGAATTTGGTCCAGGAATTAAGAACAATAAATGACAGAGTTGTGTCTCTACATCTTGTGGTTCCTAGGCCTTACACTTTATTAGACAAAGTGCCAGCCAATAAGACTTTTATTTTAAGAAGTATCTTCCTTCTGAAACTTTGTTTGTGCCACTGTTAGAACCTCTAGTTAGAATATTATTTTTTTAGTTAGAATATTATTACTTTTAGTTTTTCACTCATGTACTTTTAACTTGTTAGTTAAATTTGTATCTTCTAGGCTGCAACAGTTCCATGTTAAAATAATGCATCTCCAAGGATACAGACCTGTACACCCTAGCACAATTGATAAAAATGCATACAAGTTACAAAATCAATCTCCACAATAGTCTGCCTGTTTCCTATTGTCAAAGGGGCCCTTTAGAGTAGTGAGAGAAGATCTTCACCCTGAGATCTACATCGCCCTTTTCCAGCAGGAAGTAGCTAAAAGAATGCGGTGTCCCCTTTCCTAATGAATCAGGGTGAAATCTCTCTCAGAGAGGTGTGACAGGGAATGAGCGGAAAAGAACACTCTGACAAAGGAGATCAACCAGAACTGATTTTGACAAGGAATGTGGCTATATGAAAATAAAAACATAGACTCTGAAAAAATATCCAACCTGAATCTTTCTGATCATACAGAGAGTTTTGGAAGTATTTTTGTGAACTTATTTTGCTTAATCAGTTATATTTGTTATATACAAAAGATGAAGAGAACAAAAAACAAGCAAGAATGAATTCTGAAGGAAAAAAAAATGCATGCTTGCCTTGATGACCACAAAATTATGATTTAAACAAAAGAGGGAAAATGAAGGAAGCCGAATATCAAATTTAATATTAATAATAAACCAAATGCTATATCAGGATATACAACCTGGAGTGCAGGCACTCCTTAAGAGTCAATATCGTTCTTAGTTTGTATTTACTGAATCTCTCCCTCCTGAGATTAGCTTAAGGTAAATAATAGAGAAGAACTCCGCCTTATCTGCAAAAGACTTTTCTATGATCCTTTGTTTTTGTTTTCTATTCCCTTGGAATTATCCTTTGTTTACCTCCCTGATGATTCCAAATAAATACACAGAAAGGCATGGCTCAGGCGTGTCAAACATCAGGACTGCTGGCCCCCTGTCTTTACTCTCTCTTATCTCATTCTTGGTTGTCTATCTCATTATTACTTTACCCTCAATTTGCAACATACTCACCAATCCATTTCTTCTGTTTCTCTAGCTCTAGGGTATTCCCTTTATTTATGTCTTTCCCCTCCCCCTTGCTTTCCTCAGTTTTACTTTCTTTTGTAGCTGTTTGAGTGACTACATATCAATATATATCATCTACCTTCTTGACTCTGGGGTTCATTAGGTCTGTAATATTCTTGGGTTTTTCTGTTTTGTTTTGTCTTGCTTTTTTATTTTTAGAAGGCCTAAAAATGTCTGCTGTAAGAGACCTCTCCAAAGTACTGAAGAGCAACGATGTCAATCTAGAGACTAATGTGTACCTGATACAGGCCATGGTCTTTGCAATTACTTGCTATGCATCAGAAATATGGAAAATGACCAGGGATGATAGAAAGCTAACAGATGCCTTTGAGCTGTGGTGCTGGAGAATAGTATTGAATATACCATGGACTAGGAGAACAAGCAAGTTCGTCCTGGAGAGGGTGAAGTCAGACTGCTCCTTGGAGGCAAAGATTCTGACGCTTCATCTGACTGACATATTTCGGATATGTTGCAAGGCAGGATCAGTGCTTGGAGAGGGATGTCATGCTTGGGAGGGTGGAGGGCCAGGGCAGGAGAGGAAGATCTTCAGTGAGGTGGAATGATTCAGTGACTGGGGTAGTAGAGGTAGGTATGTCAGAGACAATAATATTGACAAGGGATAGAGCAGGGTTTAGGGATGTTGTGCATAGGGTCACTATGAGTTGCACTGGACAGCACATAACAGCAACCACAGGAGGATTCTGAAATTCATATGTGTAAACCAAAAAGTCAAAATTGTCTGTGTTTATAATGGCAATAAAACTGACAAGATAAATTATTTGTTAACAGAGATTTATTCTCTGCACTGGAAGAAATAGTTCTTCCTAAACATCCTAAACTGTATTATTTCCACACGTTATCTTTCATTATTTTCTTCTAATCTCTATGCAGAGTATCACTTTTTCCTGACAATAATTAGTGTCCATTTAAATTGAACTAACTTTAGTATATTGTATTCATATATCTCCTTGAGTAACTTTTCGTGTAATTTAAAAAGCATTCTTCCTAGTTTGATCAGTACTAAATTATATTGAGGATGGTTTTCTTATTTTTGTCTCATCCTCTAATCCAGATGTTCTGGCCTACATGTGATATACATCATTAGTCTCCTCACCAATGAAAGGTGATACTAAATTTCATCCATAAAACTTTGCAATTGGAAAGATTGCCTCCACCATAAGTCATCCCATCAGGGAGAATGGCTTGGGGGAAAAAGAAAAATATGGAGTTGAACTCATTTACCAGTACAAATGTAATGTGTCAAGTGACAAACTTTGCAATAAACTAAAGATTTTGCCCGATTCACTATGCAAGGAAATAGCATTATTGACTATTTAGTGGTTGTCCTGTTATTGCTTATCTCTACTCTTTTTTTTCTTATCTCTATTCTCTTTTTTGTTAAATTATTAAATTTTAATAGTTTTAATGAACATTTACAG
>NW_006399822.1:12688188-12706395 GCF_000299155.1 Elephantulus edwardii
TTCTCTTGTCTTATTGCTACTGCTAAGACTTCCAAAACAATATTGATTAAGAGAGGTGATAGTGGACATCCTTGCCTACTTCCTGTTCTTAAGGGAATGTCTTTAACCTCTCTCCGTTGAGAACAATGTTGGCTCTTGGGTTTTCATAAATACTTTTTACTATACTGAAGAAATTCCCCTCTAATCCTATTTTGTTGAGTGTTTTTATCAGGAAAGGGTGTTGGATTTTATCAAAGACCTTTTCTGCATCAAATGATAGGACCATGTGGTCTTGTTCTTTGCCTTGTTAATGTGATGAATTACATTAATTGTTTTCGTATGTTGAACCATCCCTGCATACCTCTTATGAATCCCACTTGGTCATGGTGAATGATTTCTTGGATGTATCGTTGGTTTCTATTTGGCAGTATTTTATTCAGGATTTTTGCATCAATGTTCATGAGAGATATTGGCCTACAGTTTTCTATTTTGGTGGTGTGTTTTCCTGGCTTTGGTATCAAAGATGTATTTGCTTCATAGAATGAATCTGGGAGGATTCCATCTTCTTCTATTTTCTGAAATAATTTATGTAGAATTGGTAACAGTTCTTCTCTGAATGTTTGAGAAAATTCACTTGTAAAACCATCTGGTCCAGGGCTTTTCTTGGTTGGAAGTTGTTGTATTACCTTTTCAACTTCTTCTTTTTTAATGGATATGTTCAGATATTCAGTTGCGGTTTGTGTCCGTTTAGGTAGGTCATGTTTTCCTAAGCATTTGTCCATTTCCTCTAGATTTTCATATTTGTTTGAGTATAGTTTTTCATAGTACTCTAATGTTAGCTTTTTTATTTAGTTGGGTCTGTTGTGATGTTGCCTGATTCATCTCTTATTTGGATTATTTGTGTCTTCTCCCTCTTTTCTTTTGTGAGTTTGGCTAGTGGTTTATCGATTTTATTGACCTTTTCAAAGAACGAACTCCAAGTTTTGTTGATAGATTCAATTGTTTTTCTGTTTTCTATTTCATTTATTTCTGCTCTAGATTTTATAATTTCAGTTTTTTTAAAGGGTGTCAGGTTTTCTTGCTGTTCTTTTTTCAATTTGCTGGAGATAGTGGGTTAGAGAGTCAATAGTCTCTTTTTCCTGTTTTTGATGTGTTTGCTTATTGCTATAAATTGACATCTGATTACTGCTTTGGCTGTTCCCCAGAGGTTTTGGCAAGTTGTGTTTTCATTGTCTTTAGCTTCAAGAAACTTTTTAATTTCATTTTTTATTTCTTCTACTACCCATTCATATTCAAGCAAAGTGTTGTTCAGCTTCCAGATGTATGGGTTTTTCTCCTTTATCATCTTATTATTAATTTCTAATTTTGTGACATTATGGTCTGACAAGATGGTATGTATTATATGTTTTTAATTTATTGATGCTTACCATGTGACCTAGAATGTGATCGATTCTAGAGAATGTTCTATGCAAATTGGAGAAGAAGGTATACTGTACTCTTTTGTGGTGCATTAGTCTATAAATATCTATGAGGTCAAGTTCGTTTATTGTGTGATTTAATTCTTCAGTACCTCTGTTGATGTTTTCCCTGGTAGTTCTATCTTTTCTTGAGAGGGGTGTATTGACGTCTCCCAACACTATAGTAGTGTTGTCTATTTCCTTTTTAAGTTTTGTTAATGTTTGTTTTATGTATTTTGCTGGTCTTTCATTTTGGTGCATAAATATTTATTATTGTTATGTCCTCTTGTTCTATTGCCCGTTCAGCATTATGTAGTGACCTTCCTTGTCCTCTGTGATGGTTTTTACATTGATATTTATTTTATCAGAGATTAATATGGCTACTCCTGCTTTTTTCTGGTTGCTATTTGCCTGGTATATTTTCCCCCACCCTTTTATTTTTAGTCTTTATCTTCATTTTTCAGGTGTGTCTCTTGTAGACAGCATATTGATGGAATTTTATTTTTTATCCAATCTGCTACTCTCTTTCTCTTCAGCGGTGCATTTAAACCATTCACGTCCAGTGTGGCTATTGAGAGGCTAGGTTTTATTGCTATCATTGTGTTGAGTTTATTTTGGTGTTGTTGCTAGTTACTTTGCACCATGGAGCTTTCTGTGGTATGTCTGTAAGAAGGACATCTCTGAGTCTTTCCTGCAATTCTGGTCTTGTTTTCACAAACTCTCTTAGGTTCTGCTTTTCTGGGATTATCTTGATCTGTCCTTCATATTTGATGGATAATTTTTCTGGGTACACTATTCTTGGTTGACAGTTGTGTTCTTTGAGTTTTTGATATATGTCCTTCCACTCTCTTCTTGCTTGCATGGTTTCTTTTGAGAAATCGGCACTTAATCTTATCTTTCTCCCTTATAGCTTAATCTTTGCTTCTCCCTTGCTGCTTTCAGGTTTCTCTCCTTATCTTTGGTTCTGGCAAATTTAACTATGATATGCCTTGATGTTTTTCTTTTGGGGTCAAATCGATATGGTGTTCGTTGAGCTTCCTGAATACATATACTCTCATTCATTATGTCTGGGAAGTTTTCCTCTAGTAATTCTTCCACAACTTTTTATGTGCCTTTACTTGCTTCTTCCTTTCCTGGGATTCCAATGATGCGCATGTTATTTTTCTTGATGGTGTCCCACATTATTCTTAGGTTTTCTTCTTTTTCCTTCTTTTTTGAGTCTGCTTTTTGCTCTAGCAGATCAGTGGTGACAATTTTGTCTTTGATTTCACTGTTTCTGTGTTCCATATCAACTTTGCTCATATGTCCCTCCATCATGTTGACAGCCTCTGAAACATTGGACTTTATATTTTGAATGGTGGATTCTTGTTTTTCCAGTCCTGCTAATGCCAGATTTGTTTTCTCTGCGATGTTGTGCATTGTGTTTTTGAGCTCCTCCTGATCTTTGCTTGTAGTATCCTGTAATTCATCAAATTTGTCTTTCATCCATTTGATATATTCAGTAACTCCTCTTTTAAATTGTATGTCAGAAAGTTCCATGAGACTTTCTGGGTTCAGGCAATCCACTGGTACTGTGTCGCCCTTTGTGAATGACATCTTGCTTTGCCCTTGTGTATTGTGTGGGATAGTTTGTTTTCTTCGAGACATTGATATGTGTTCTTGTTCTGAAGACAATGCTCTTGAGATCAATTGGGCAGCGACTCAACTTGTGCTTTTCTCTGACTTTCTCACTTCAGAAAAATATCAGTTCAGAGCCTGCTAGGGCAATCCCTTGTTGCTAAGACAGGCCAAGGTGCTCCCGTTTAAATGCAAATTGATTGGCCAGACGTGTAGGCACTGGTGTGGAGCCAAATGAGGTGAGGCTGGCAAAGGGTTGGGTGATCGCAAGGGCAGGTCAAACACTTGGGGGACCTTGCTCAAACCTCTGCTGTCTCAGTGTGCTCACGACTAAGGTCCCTGCACAAATTCCTGCTGTCCTTTTCCTACCCAGTGGGTTTCTCAGTATTGCCTGCCTGGTGGCACTTACGCAGGTGCCCTCACACAATAGCCCCTGCTCCAGCAGGGTCCTGGATCCGACAGGATCAGAAAATCATGGTCAAATTCCCACTGACACACTAGCCTCTGCCTGGTCTGCAGAGTCTACAGAAGTCAGCTGGCTGGCTCGTTTTGGTAGTTGCTGTAGTCCAAGAGAGCTCGGCCAAATTCCCCACCAGTGGGCATGCCCTTAGGTGCTCTCCCAGGTAATCAGCCATGCCCCAGTAAATACAGCCAAGATCCTACCAGCCTTTCTCCTGCCAGGTTAGTTCCACAACAGCTCGGCTGATAGCTCCGGGTGATGGCTGGATCCGCGGTGGTGCCCTGAGGTCACAGGGCTGTGGTGGGGGCTATGGTGTGTGGTTGTGGAGCTGCAAGGGGGATGGAGGAAGGGTAGGAAAGCAAGGTGCTAGGGGCCCAAAGGGCACAGGGCTTGGACACTACCACCAAGAGTTAGGGGGCAGGGCTTTGGCGCTGCTGGGGGTTTATGCAGCAGCACCCTGTGTGTTGGGGGTCACACAGGTGCAGACTGCAGGGGGGTCACACAGTGGCGGGTAGCCTTCGCTCCTCTGGGGTCTCACAGTGTTTGCTCCTCTGGAGTTCCACGGTATCTGGCAGACTGTTGCTCTTCCCGGGTCTCTTCCTGGCCTGGCTGGCGGTGGAGTTCTGGCCGTTTAACCTCTATTCTTTTTTTTTTTTAATGTCTATTCTTAAGATAGATTTCCAGACTCCTGAAATCGACAGTTGCTTCTTAAAATTAGTATGATTCCTCAATTTTGTTGGCCTTGTGCTTTACTCTTATTATAAAATAATAAAGATAGATAATATGTTCTATGAGGTAAAGAAGGACCTCTGCACTTTCTTGATCCATTTCCTAGGACCTAAGGAATGGTGTCAAAATTAAAAAAAAAACAAAAAAAAACACCAAGGCCATAAGTTCATTAAACTAATAAATCATTATCCAACCTATTTGACTACTCTAATTTTAAGATGACATAACCTTACGTATTGAAACTGAGAAAGAACTGAAGCACTTGCTACAAAAGGTCAAATAATGTAGTCTTTAATATGAATTGAAGGTCAACATCAAGAAAACGAAGATTCTCACCACTGGGCCAATTGGCAGCACCATATTTGATGGAGAAGAGATTGAGATTGTTAGCAACTGTAGCTTGTTCGGATTCCAAATCAACACTCTTAACACCAGAAGTCAGAAAATCAAAAGACAAATTGCATAGGTAAAATCTGCTGTCATTGACCTCTCCAGAATGCTGAAGAGCAACGATGTCAGTCTAGATACAACGGTGAGCCTAATGCAGGCCATGGTCTTCTCAATTACTTGTTATGCTTCAGAGAGTTGGACAGTGACTTAGAATGACAGAAGAATAGATGGCTTAGAGTTGTGGTGCTGGAGAAGAGTGTTGAACATACCATGGACTTCCAAGAAAACAAATTGGTCTGTCTTGGAGAGGGTGAAATGAAGTTTCTCCTTGGAGGCTTGCATTTTGAAGCTCCATCTTACTTACTTTGGGCATGTGGCCAGGAGACATTGGTCCCTGGAAAAGGAAGGACAACATGCTTGGAAGGAAGTGTAGACGGACAGAACAGAAGAGGAGGACCCTGGATGAGATGGATTAATATAGTCATTGGGGCAGTGGGAGTTGCTATGTCAGAATTAAAGAGACTGGTTCAGGACAGGGAAAGGTTCAGAGCTGCTGTGCATAGGGTTGCTATGCATCGCAGGCAACCCAATGGCACATAATAACAAGAACATATTATGACAGGTTTGGAAGCAGGAGTGGCATCCACTTACTAAACAACATGTCTCCAGAAACTCTATGAATTTTGATAAATCTTGATAGTTGTAGAGGGGCTTTACATCTTTTGTTAATAGGGTTGCTATGAGTCATGATTGACTCAAAGGCAATCAACAACAACCACAGTTTTTAGAGAGAGCAACGGTGACCTAGTGGCAAGAAGCTGCACTATAATCTCAAAGGCAAGCAATTTGAATTCACCAGCTGCTCTGCAGGAGAAGGGTGGGCAATCTCTTCCTGCAATTAACTGCCTCTGTAAACCCACTGGAGGGTCAGCTACGGGTCAATTCTGACTTGATGGTACACAACCAATAAATTTTAAGATTAATATAATTTTTAAAGAACAAGAAAAGAACAGATATTCTCATTTAGAAATTTGATCATATAAAAAAAAAGAAATTTGATAATATATCAAAGATAACAACTTTATAAAACTTGCAAAATTATGATGCCAATTAATAAAAAATACCATCTGTCACAGAAAGATACTAAAATAACCATGTCTATGGACCAGAATAACTAGATGACTAATTAATGTAGAAAACAAAAACTGTGGTTTTTTATATTTTATTTCTGCACCATTATTCAGGGTCTGTTTGTTATAAAACATTCACTTAGTCCTCTTATTATTCCTTTCAAATGATCCTTGTTCTGTATTTTTCCTAACCCCTTTTTATGTGCCTAGACAACTTTGTCAAGTGACTAATACCTCCCTTGATTTTCAGTTGTACTTCATATCTCTGGAATAGTCATAAAGGAGTTGAAAATATAGTAGTCGTAGTAGTTGTTGTTGTTATTCTTGATTGCTTTTGAGTCCAGCATGACTCATAGTGACCCTATGAACATCTACATTTATCAAAGTTCATAGAGTTTCTGGAGGCATGTTATTTAGAAAGTGGGTGCCATTCCTGCTTCCAAACCTGTCATAGAATGTTATTGTTATTATGTACCATTGAGCCACTTGCCATGTATAGTGACCCTGTGTATAGCAGCCCTGTCTTGAGCTAGTGGACTTTAGAAAGAAAAGACTTTCTTCCCTGAAAATCCAGAAAAATAGTGGAATAGAAAAGCAAATGAAATTATTTTAATAAATAACAATTAATAAAAATAATTTCTGAAAACAATAAAAAATTTTATTAAACACAGACTATACATATTTTTCACCTGATGGTGTGCATAGGAATCAGATCAATTATATCTGTGGGAAGAATCGCTGGAGAAGTTCAATGTAAACTCTGAAAACTAGGCCAGGTGCTGATTGTGGAACAGACCACCAACTACTCACATGGAAATTCGAGCTGAAGTTGAAGGAAATTAAATCAAATCCACACAAGCCAAAATTTGACCTTGAGTTTATTCCACTCAAATTTCAAGACCATCTCAGGAACAGGTTTGAAGCCTTGAACACGGAGGAGCTGTGGGAGGATATCAAGAATATCATTCATAAAGAATGCAAAATATTATTACAAAGGCAGAGGAAGAAGAAAAGACCAAAATGGATGTCAGAAGAGACTGACTATTGCACTAGAATGCTGAGAAGCCAAAGCAAAGGGAAGAAATTAAAGAGCTAAACAAAAGATTTCAAAAAACAGCATGGGAAGAAAAGGCAAAGTATCATGCAAAGTATGAAATGTGCAAAGATCTGGAGTCAGAAAATCAAAGGGCTGAACTAGCTGAGCATTTCTTAGGCTGAAGGAATTGAAGAACAAATTCAAGCCTCGAGTTGCAATGCTTACAGATGCTATGAGCATAATATTGAATGATCCAGGAAGCATTAAAAGAAGGTGGAAGGAGTATACAAAAGTCACTGTACTCAGAATTGTCTGACACAGAAGTTGGTGAAACAACATATGAGCAAGAGCTTATCGTGATGAAGGAGGAAGTTCAAGATGCTCTGAAAGAATTGGCAGAGGACAAGCCCCAGGAATTGATGGCATACCTATTGATATCTTTCAACAAGCAGATGCTACCCTGGATATACTAACCAAGCTGTGTTAGGAAATCTGGAGAACAATCACCTGGCCAACTGACTAGAAGAGATCTATATTTGTTCCATTCTGAATAAAAGTGACCTGAAAGAGTGTAGAAATTATCAAACAATATCATTACTATCACATGCAAGCAAGTATCTGCCAAAAGTTATCCCAAAATGACTGGAACAGCACATTAACAGAGAACTACCAGAATGGGCTTAGAAGAGGCCATGGCATTAGGGATATTATAGCTAATGTTAGATGGGTTTTGGCAAAAAGCAGAGAGTACCAGAGGAATGTCTATCTGTGTTTCATTGACTATGCAAAGGTATTTGACTGTGTGGATCACAACAAACTGTGGCAACCTCTGAGAAGAATGGGAATCCCACAACATTTGATTGTGCTTATGCAAAACCTATTTGGACCAGGAGGCAGTCATTAGAACACAGCAAGAAAACACTGCGTGTTTTAAAATGGGAAGTGTGTACACCAGGAATGTGTCCTATCTCCATATCTTTTCAATCTATATGTGGAACAGATCATCTGGGAGGCAGGGCTTTATGAGGAGGAATGTGGTGCCAGGATTGGAGGAAGACTCCTCAACAACCTGCGTTATGCAGATGACACAAACTTGTTTGTTGAAAATAAGGAGGACCTAAAGTACTTGATACAGAAGATCAAGACTGCACTCTTCAGTATGGATTGAAGTTCAACATCAAGAAAACAAAGATTCTTACCACTGGGCCGATTCGCAGTATCATGATAAATGGTGAAGAGAAAGACTGAGATTGTTAACAGCTTCAGTTTTCTTGGCTCCACTATCAACAGTCTTGGTATCAGCAGCCAGGAAACCAAAAGATGAATTGCATTGGAAAAGTCTGCTGTCAGGGACATCTCCAGAGTACTGAAGAGTAATGAAGCCAGTCTGGAGATGTCAGGTGCACCTGATCCAGACAATATTCTTCACAATTACATGTTAGGCACCAGAAAGCTGGACAATAACTAGGGATGATAAAAGGAGAATTGATACCTTTAAGTGGTGGTGCTCGAGAAGAGTATTGAATATACCATGGAATGCTAAGAGTACAAACAGGTTCATCCTGGAGAAAGTGAAACCAGGCTGCTCCTTGGAGCAAATATTCTGAAGTTCTCTTTGACATACTTTGGGCATGTTACAAGGAGGGACCAGTGTGTGGAGAGGGACATAATGGTTGGGAGGTTGGAGGGACAGTGCAAGAGAGAAAGACCATCGATGAGATGGATTGATTCAGTGACTGGGGTAATGGGGTGGTGTGTCAGAGACAATAAGGTTGACTCAGGAGGGTAGGGTTCAGAGCTGTTGTACATAGGGTCGCTATGAGTCCCAGAAGGCTTGATGGCATGTAGCAACAACATAGAAATAATTAGGATAAACATACTATATTAGAAAATATAAAAATTATCTAGAAATGATATAATGTCTAATAGGAAACCAATAATGTGCATAATAAACAAAAAAATCCTAAAAAAAGGATATAAATACATAATCTCCGGGCTTAACTAAATTATTCTTTTTGAAATTTTTGAGTGTGAGTTGAATGTCAGTTTACAGAGCAAATTTATGTCCCTCAAAAATTCATATGTGGTTTATTTTGTGACTTTGATTATAATGTTCCACTTCCTGTGTTTTTCATTTTTATTCATCATTCTTTTCTATTCTCCCCTGCTTTCTGAGATTTATACCTAGGTGGATGCTGCACTCTTACTTTTGTGTAATTAATTGCTCTAGAGAATTCACTCCTCTATAGTGTTGTGGATATCATTATAAGCCTAACAATATTTTGGCTAAAAGTTGAGTCATGGAGGTGATTTCAAGCTTGAAGTTTGACTGAAGGCCACAGTCTTGAAGGTTCAAGACTCAGATTACAAAGCATGATCTTTTTGTGGTTTTAATTTTTCTTCCATGTTTTTCTCACATTCTATCAGGAACTTACTATTGTGATCCATTTAGAGAAATCAGCAGTGGTAGCTAGGCATCATCTACTTCTCTGGTTCCAAGGTCATGGAGTTGGAAGTTCACAGGATCCATTAGTTCTTTGGACAAGTGGTCTTGATTATATTCACTCTACTTTTCTTTGAACAGACCAATAGTTACACTATAGATAATCACTTGTAAGCTTTGAATGAAGATCCCAATTGCGACTCAACAGAGTGGAATGTAGAGCATTGTAGACATGTTGCCAACTAACAGTAATGTTCGCCACAACTATTGTCCTCTTAAAAAATCTCTTAATAGGTAATAGCTCTTCGTTTTTAATATCAATTATTTAACAAACCAAATCTGTTTTGTTATTGCTTTAGTGAGCTTCCTATTGAGTTTATGTATGGACTGCCTGAACTCATGGTAGCCCATGAGCAATGGAACAAAGATTCCCCCGTTCTACAGAATGAATCCCTCTCATCATCAGTTGTGAGTGGAGTGACTGTAACACGTATGGTCTGCATTATTACCCTTCAGAAGTAGTTTGGCCTTTCTTCCCAGTTCTTCTCAACATAGAAAATCTGCTGAAATCTGCTCAGCATTACAGCAGCACACAAGTCTCCACTGAAAAGCTGATGGCAGTTGCACATTAGTTACATTCATTAGAATATGAACCCAGGTTTTTCCATATTGCAGCAATAATTCTTCTACTAAATCACTAAGCTACCCTTCCTTTATACTTCTTGCATCTTTTCCATTCACAGCCAATAAATCCAAGAAAACTGGTTTGTACTATCCATAATAGTTATTTAAATCATGCTGTTGTTGTTATGTGCCCTAGAGTTGCCTGCTGCTCATAGAGACCCTATACATAATAACTCTGAAGCCTGCCCTGTCCTGAACTAGTCTCACTGATTTCAACACACCTACAGGCATTACCACAGTTACTGTATCGATTCATCTCATCCAAGGTCATGCTTTTCTGCACTGTCCCACCACCCTTCTGAGCATGATGTCATTCTCTAGTGAATGGTCCCTCCTGGCAACGTGCCCAAAGTGTGTAAGACAGAGTTTCAAAATCCTAGTCTCCAAGGAGAAACATGGTTTCACCCTGTCCAAGACAGACATGTTTGTTCTGTTGGTGCTCAGTGGTTTGTTCAAGGCTTTGTCAGCATCACAATTCAAAGGCATCAATTCTATGTTTGTCATCCTTAGTCATTGTCCAGCTCTCTGGACAATGTAATTGGGTAATTGAGAAGACCATGGCCTGTATTAGGCGCACCTTAGTCTCTTGACTGACATGGTTGCTTTCCAGTACTCTGCAGAGATTCTTGACAGAAAATTTTCCTAGTGCTATTCGTCTTTTGATTTCCTGACTGCTGGTTCCAAGAGCATTAATTGTGGAGCCAAGCAAGTTGCATAATTTTTTTAATGGGAAAACCATGTTGGGAATACACAGAGGTGAAGGTTGGGAGCAGAAGGGTGAGGATGGGCAGGGATGAAAATTGCAGGGATGCAGTTGCAATGATGCACAATTTGGTTGGTGGGGGGAGCAGGCGAAGGAAATTAAAAGGATCCGGTAGGCATCAGATGATTCCGGGCAATGGTAAGCAT
The DNA here is from genome assembly GCF_000299155.1 of Elephantulus edwardii. Classification (NCBI taxonomy): domain Eukaryota; kingdom Metazoa; phylum Chordata; class Mammalia; order Macroscelidea; family Macroscelididae; genus Elephantulus; species Elephantulus edwardii. Next base: position 12,699,023 of record NW_006399822.1, read on the forward strand.
AGTCCAATGGTGATTAAACAAACTTCCTTTATCAGTTGTGTGTTCCTCATTTGAGAATTGGACGCAGACTCTCTGGCTTCTTCATGCTGAACAGGGGCTTTGAAGTGAAGGGGAAAAGGGAGCACACTTTATCACCTTACTAGTGGTCTTGGGTTGGGGTTGAAGCTGTTTGCCTTCTTGTTCTGTTAGAAGATCTTTTCCTGACATTTACTCCCCTCTGGATTGCAAAATGTTTTCCCAGGTGGGTCCAGTGGGGATGGCTGACTGAACCCCTGAGGCTCCATCCTCCTTTGCTTCCTTAACTGGCCATTGTATTTCCTTTTTGTCTCTGGAACTGGGTTCAGTGTCAGGTCTGGAGTAAAACTTAGTGTTAAGGTTACCTATAGAAAAGGGAGCAAATCTAGAGAGAACAAACTCGTGAGTTACAAATAGAAGGGCTCTTGGAGGTGTTACTTATGGGTGTACTGGGGGAGAGGGTGGAGGAAAGTAGCCTTGATAAAATTCCCTGTATACCCTAGGCAGTTTTCTCTACCCAGGAGTCGGATGGTACAATCTGAGGGCTGAGGAGCTCACCCCGAGGGCTGGCTCGCCTTGCTGGGGGTCTAACGCACAGGTCGCCCTGAAGGCCGGAGGGCAACCCTCATGGACCAGGCAAAACCCCCTGGGCTGGTTGGCACACTGCCCCACCAAACACACCCCATGTCCAGACCCCCACCTCACTGAAGGCCATGTGGGCAGAGACAGCATCCCCAATTCTGATACCACCACCATTAACCTCCTCAATAAGTGGTCATACTGTAATTTGAAGTAGGTGTCACTGCTCTCTTCCTATATATGTGGAGAAGGGGACCTGAGAGTAGTGAACAGACACCCCCCCTTCCCTGGCAGGTCTAAACAGTTCTTGGCAAAGGCAGACAGCAGATCAAAAGATAAAGTGCATTGAGGATATCTGCTGTTTTGGACATGCTGCCACAGTTAAATGTGGTTGAGTCTTAGCTCACAGAGACTCTCATCAATCCATTGTACTGGTAATCTTCTCTGGCCTGCACAGGGAAACCCCATCCTTTTGCCCTATCTCTCACCACCACCATCTTGGATCCAAGAATTCTCCCCAGAACCAGTCCACTCTGCTGCAGTGTGGTGGCTCCGCTTCACCAACCTGGGGGAGTGGGGGGAAGGAAGAGGGACCCAGTGCCTACTGTTCATCTCGAGTGAGGGGATCCCTGGGGTCCAGCAGTGGGAGCCTCATGGAGCTGTGGCGGCAGCATGGTCTCAGCCGCAGGGCTGTGGGAGCTGCAGGATGCACCCATTCCTCCCTGGGAATCCTTGATCTCCTGATGTTGAGCCTCAATCCGCACCGAAGACCAGTCATCAAGTGTTTAATTGTTCGATTATCAATAAACAGAGGTCTATAGAAGGCCATGGTGGCCCTCGTCCATGTGGTCAGCTGCTCCCACAGCTCACCACGTTGTTTCTGCGGCTGCCGCCATCTTGGAATCACAAGTTGTCATTTTTAACAACCACAATGTCATTGGCCCACCGTTGAGAATATTTGTTTTCTTGATGTTGAGCTTCAATTAATATTGAAGACTGCAGTCCTTGACCTTCTGCAGCAAGCACTTAAGGTTCTCCTCAGTTTTAGTTAAGCAAGGTTGTGCCATCTGCATAATGTAGGTTGTTGATGAGTCTTCCTCCATTCCTCATCATAAAGCCTAGCTTCCCGAACAATCTGTTCCACTTACAGATTGAAAGAGTATGGAGACAGGATGCAACCCTGACATCCTCCTTTCCTGATTTTGAACCATATAGTGTTTTCTTGCTCTGTTCTGAGGACTGCTTCCTAATCCATGTATAGGTTTCACATAAGCACAATCAAGTGTTCTGGGATTCCCATTCTCCTCAAGGTTAATCACAATTTGTTGCAATCCACATAGTCAAATGCCTTTGCATAGTCAATGAATTAAAGATAGACACTCCTCTGGTACCCTTTGCTTTATGCTAAGATCCTTCTGACATTGGCAATAAAGTCTCTAGTGTCACAATCTCTTCTAAATCCAGCTTGTATTTCTGGTTGTTCTCTGTCCAATTATTGTTCCAGTAGTTTTTAAATAATCTTCAGCAAGATGTTGCTTGCATGTGATGTTGTTACATAATTTCTACACTCTGTTTGGTCTTTTTTTTTTTTTTGAATGGGAATAAATATGGAACTCTTCCAGTCAGTTGGCTAAGTAGCTGTCCTCCAGATTTCTTGGCACAACCTGGTGAGCACGTTCAGGACAGCGTCTGCTTGTTGGAATATGCCAATTGGTATTCCATCAACTCTTGGGGCTTTGTTTTTAACCAATTCCTTCAAAGCAGAGCACCCTGAACTTCCTCCTTCATCATGATTGTCTCTTGCTCTTACTTTATTTCTTTAAATTCTGCCAATTCTTTTTGGTACAGTGACTCGGTATACTCCTTCCATATTCTTTTAATGCTTCCTAGATCATTACATATTCTGCTCATAGCATCCTTAAGTATTACAACTCAATACTTGAATTTGTTCTTTAGTCCTTCAGTTTAAGAAATGCCAGGCGAGTTCAGCCCTTTTGATTTTCTGATTCCAGCTCTTTGCATTTTTCATAATACTTTGCTTTGTCTTCCTGATCTATCCTTTGAAATCTTCTGTTCAGGTCCTTAACATCTTCATTTCTTCCCTTTGCTTTAGCTTCTTAGTGCTGTAGCAGAATATTCAGTGTCTCTTCTGACATCCATTTTGGTCTTTTCTTCTTCCTCTGTCTTTGCATTCTTCCTGGATGATATTCTTGATGTCCTCCCCCAGCCCATCTGGTCTTCATCCATTTGTGTTCAAAGCCTCAAACCTGTTCCTGAGTTGAAAAATTAAGAGTAGAGAAACACAATATCAAAGGGATCTATTAAAATGCAAAGCTCTAAACACAAAGAAAACAATATTTATACTGTCATTGCAAACTGAATACTAGGTAAGAGGTTGGGTTGGGTTTTCTTTTTTGGTGGGGTGCAGGGGGGGAGTAAAATGTTATAATTCAGATTAATAGCAGAATATAGTCAAGGCACCTCAGCCTTGGGCCTTGTGGCTCTAAGCATTCCCAACTTTTGCCAATATTAGCTTCCCACCCACAATCGTCCAACAAAGTTCGCAGTCCTGTCCATATTGGCCCCCATACCCTAAGTCCCTTCTCACATTAATTTTCCAAATCTGCTATCACTGCTGCTGCCATCTCAAAGCTTGTCCTATATTTCATTGGGTTTGGAGAAGTCTCTCATCTTTGGCTGGGCAAATAATTCTATCTCTTCTTGTGGGGGAAAAATTCTATCTCTGTAGCGAAAACTCTTCAATTTATTGGTAAGATTAGACAATTTACTTGGAGATTGCTGAAACTGGCAAATCTTCTTACGGAATTGTAGATACCCTTGTGGAAAGGTCAACATGCCCCATTCAAATAGTCCTGCCCATCTGTATCGCAACATCTAATAAGTTCTAGAGAAGTCATATTGAAAGATAAACTTCATTGCCGGATTTAATTAATACAGTATTTTAATAAACAAGTAGTAGAGTGCATTTGACCTATAGATCACTGTTTGCTGATACCTGTTTTTTTCCCCCACCCCCATCCCCATTGTGTACCATCAAATCAGATCTGACTGCCACAGGAGGAGATTGCCCCTTCTTCTCTTGTGGAGCATCTGGTGGATTCAATCCACACGTCTTTGGGATAGCAGTGCAGCTTCTTATCACTAGGCCACGAGAGGTCCCGGATACTTGTTTCTTTAGATTCTAAAATAATCTTTTTTAATTTCTCTGATGTTGTTCTTTCATCCTTTTAGATTTGATATCCCTTTTTTAGTACAAGAATATGTACTGGTCTCTCTTTGGACCTGTGATGACCATATGATGGATTGGTCTTTTAAGATGATAAACTTCTTGAGGATATCGAAGATTCCCATAGATGTCTCTGAGTGTTATAAATATTCGTATCTGATCACATCCAAAATCTCTGTGCCTTTTATATCTTGTTCCGAACATTGCTCCAAAAAACAATTCCGTGAAGGTGTGGGCCAGCTTCCTGCGATTGCAGCCACACCCCTTTATGGTGTTACTTCTTCATGCCTCCTGAGCTATAGGTGGGAGGCTTATAAGAATAAGTTCTGCACTGTGCTCGCTTTGGCAGCACACACATTAAAATTGGAACGATAAAGAGAAGGTTAGCATGGCCCCTGAGCAAGGACGACATGAAAAATTCATGAGGTGTGCCATATTTTTTTAAAAAAGAAGAAGAAGAAGCTCTGCACTAACATTTGGATAATAAGCGAATGGGGGTGGGGGGTGCTTGGCCAAAAAGAGATAGGAACCAATGGTTTGTATCTTCTGTCTCTCATGAAGATATAGTTAGATGACCACATTTCAGTGTTTCCCAAAAGATAGATCTTGGAAAGATTAAACACCAGTTACTGATAACAGGGCATTGACCAAGATTCTTTCTCACATTGTTCTCCTTGTCCTTCTATTGTTCCCTAAGAGTCAATTCTAACCAATCCATGTATGTATAAGCTTTTGTCTGAGACCCTACTTTGAGGTAACCCAATCTAAGACACTATGTTCATTTGTCATTAGAAACACTTGTTGAACACAAGCTGCTGCGGATTATCCAAAGACAAAATAGCACACAAGTGAAAATACCTTACTTTTGAGTACTGGCCTTCAGAACATTTGAGAGTATGCACAGGAATTTCCTATAAAGAATATCAAAGACAACATCTCTGTGATCTGTCTCTCCTACTCCTTACTCTTCATTCATCCTCCTCCATCCTCAGTCTCTTCCAAAATGCCAAGACATGGACATCCTCAATATCTCCATCTGACTCTAATCAGTCTATCAGCAGCATCCTTCTAAAGGAAGTAACTCTAGGCTAGAAGTAGCCATAGGCTAGTCACTGATCAGTTCAAAGCAGCATCTGACCCAAGAGTAAGTAAGAGTTCTTAAAGCTAAAACAACTATGAGATATCATTTCACCCCAGTCAAAATAGCAAAATTTAACAGAACAGCAAGCAACAAATGCTGGCGAGGTTGTGGAGAAACTGGAACCCTGATTCACTGTTGGTGGGAGTGTAAAATGGTGCAACCCCTGTGGAAAGCAGTATGGCGCTTTCTCAAAAAGTTGCAAATAGAGATACCATTTGACCCAGCAATTCCACTACTGGGAATATACCCTGAAGAGACCATATCTGACATCCAAGCAGATATATGCACACCCATGTTCATTGCAGCTTTGTTCACAATAGCAAGGAGTTGGAAACAACCTAAGTGCCCATCAACAAACGAATGGCTAGAGAAGCTGTGGTATATTCGCACAATGGAATACTATGCTGCATTGAAAAACAAGGAACTCATGCAATATTATTCAAAATGGTTGACTCTGGAGAACATTATGCTGAGTGAAATATCCCAGTCACAAAAGGACAAATATTACATGATGCCACTGTTGTAGAATGGGACTGTCCTTGGGGTTAGGGAGACACTGAGTAAGATGGGTTCAATAATGTATACTGCACTGAAGCAGAGGAGGGAGAGAACCGTCTAAAAGAGAGATGTAACTGGGTATTTCTATCATCACAGGAAACTAGAGCGAGGGCTGCATGGTGGAGGGGACCTGGGGGAGGGTTTGTAAAACAATGAAAGAATCTTTTCTTTTACTTTTCCATAATTTTTGGACTCATGTACTTATAACTTGTTAGTCAAATTTGTGTCTTCTAGGTTGCAACACCCCCATGATACATCTTGAAGGATATGTACATGTACAGCCAAGCACAATCAATAAGAGTGCATCTGAATTCCAAAATCAATCTCCATAATAGTCTATGTGTTTCCTACTGCCAAAGGGGCCCTTTAGAGTAGTGAGAGAAGATCTTCACCCTGAAACCCACAGCGTCCCTTTTCAGCAGGAAGTAGCTAAGAGAATACGCCGTCCCCTTTTCCTTATGACTCAGGGTGAAGTCTCTCTCAGGGAGGAGTGATAGGGAATGGCAAAGGATACACTGACAAAGAAGATTAATCAGAACTGGCTTTGACAAGCACTGTGGCATTTGGACAAGAACAAACTGGGAGGAGGGTAGAGAGAATAGTGCAACAATGAATGAGTGGAAGCCCAAAATCTCTGTAAATGTTTATGAAAATTAATAAAATATAATTATAGGAAAAAAAAAAAAGAAAAAGGCTTAAAAAAAAAAAAAAAGAGTTCTTAAAGCAAAATTAGTAACAGTAACAGTGGGGAAATGGTATAAGGCTTCCTGACTAAAGAATTTTTTAAAGGAATGATTCTGAAAACACTGGTGGTTTAGTGGAAAGGAGTTGCTCTGCCAAACCAGAGGCACATCTTTTGAATACATGAGCTAGAGCTACTCCATGGAAAGAAGATGGGCTACCCTCGCCCATGCTATTTACTATCTTTGAAAACCTTGCAGATGTTCAGCTATGAGTTGATTTTGACTCAGCAACACGTAACAATAACAACAACAACCATCAGTCTGAGTCATTCCAAGACTATTGCATCTTTGAAAAGAATACAAATCAATGTATTCACATCCCTAATCACTCATCACTTTGCCCCTTCAGGGTTCACTATGTTCTCTGAAATGAAATTTTGTTAATAACATCCTAGCTGGAAACAGGCTTTGGTATAGAACTTGCGTCTCAACACAGACAACAGAAAATCCATTTGAAATACAGAAAAAATGTTTTCAAATATTAGATTCTGGTTTGCAACCCCTATGATAAGAAAACAAAAAAATCTTCCCTATATGTGTCCTACTTTTCTTCCAGGAAACACTTTGTAGACCTAGATGGAGGGAGAGGAAAACAGGTCAATCATGGGGACCATACTGAGCTATGGGAAGCAGATGTTTGAAGTGGCTGGTGTTTGTAAGGCTGAATACTAAAGAGCAGCAACTTAATGCTTCAGAAGGGTCATTGGCTGAGCAGCAAGCTGAGTGTACATAGATCCAGGCAAAGAACAACTAGGGGTCTGTAAACTTGAAAGTCCGCAGGGACCTTAGAAATTTAACAGACTTGAAAAAGGAACTTTTTAAAGATAGGATGAACCTAACTGTAGAGTCAACTCTAAACCCTCTTTAACCAACTACATTTTAAAAAATCTTTTAAATCAGCAGATACACTGTTGTTGTTGTTGTTGTTGTTATGTACCGTCGAGTCTTTGCGACTCATAGCGACCCTATGTACAACAGCCCTAAACCCTGATCTATCCTGTGCCAATTGCATTGCCTCTGACACACCCATCCCGATTACCCCAGTCACTGAATCAATCCAACTCACAGAGGGTCTTCCCCTCCTGCGCTG
>NW_006399822.1:12706600-12708155 GCF_000299155.1 Elephantulus edwardii
CTAGTCATTGTCCAACTCTCTGATGCATAACAAGTGATTGCAAAGACCATGGCCTGTATCAGGTGCACCTTAGTCTCCAGAGAGACACCGTTGTGTTTGAGTATTTTAGAGAGGTCCCTAACCACAGACTTTCCCATCGCAATACATTTTTTTATTTTCTGACTGCTGGTGCCAAGAGTGTTGACAGTGGAGCCGAGCAAACTGAAGCTGTGAACAATCTCAATCTCTTTGCCATCCATCCTGATGTTACCCATTGGTCCAGTGGTGAGAATCTTTGTCTTCTTGACATTGACCCTCAGTCCATACTGAAGGCTGCGGTCCTTGACCCTCTGTAGTAAGTGCATGAGGTCCTCCTCAGTTTCAGCGTGAAGGGTTGTGTCATCAGCATAACGCAGATTGTAGACAGATCTTCCACCAATCCTAATGCCACGCTTCTCCTCATTTACATTAAAAAAACTAAACTCAGTGATATTTAAAGGATGACAGCAAGATCCAGACATTCAACATTGTAGCTTTCAAAATATGAAGAAGTAGGGGAAAATGAGGCCTACAAGAAGGGACACCCGGGCAACCTAGTTTCTGTGGAGTTTGCTGCTAATCCAAAGGTGGTGCTTTTCCTGAGATTTGTAATCCATCAGCTTCTCAAGTAGAGAAAAACAGGCGAACTTTACAATCTCCAAAACATCAGCTGAGTTGAGTCCAATTTGATGGTAATTAGATTGAGTTTTTTAATAAGAAGGAAGAGATTCGAGTCCACAGGAAGAGATAAAGATAAAAATAATATAATTATTTGATAAAAGCTCTGAAACAGGTATTATAAATAATCTTAATAACTTAAAGGAAAATAAGAACATAAAAAGTAATAAATAGAAGAATCTGTTCTTGAAAGCAATGTATTCAAATTTTATAAATAAACTAGTATATTTGAAGTAATAAGTAGAAGCAATTTTTAAAAGAACCAAATGAAATTTACTGAAAAGGAAAATATCCAAAATATAAAATTAAGAGAAAAATGTTATTCAAAATGCCAATTCAAAGTCTTTTTACTTACTCTCTCCCACCTCCTCCATGCCTCAGGAAATGATTTTAAAATAGCAGCTCAGATTCCCAGAATAGCACTCTGATTTCTTGTTCAAGATACTACAAAACAACTTTATTCATAAATTATAATTTATATGTTCTAATCTGTCTGGTGCCATACAAGAACCCAACAGAGGGTCAGCTATGGTTCTGACTCTTCAATACACACAACAACAGTCAATCACACACACACACACACACACACACACACATTAAAAATTACAAGACAAACAGAAAAACAAGAAACCGCTAACCATTAAAAAAGAACAAAACATTACAACAAGAAACAAAAAGAGATCTGGAGAAGTGGAAGAATATCCCTTGCTCATGGATAGGAAGACTCAATATTGTGAAAATGGCAATACTACCAAAGGCAATTTATACATTCAGTGCAAACCCAATACAAATACCAATCCTATTCTTCAAAGAGATGGAAAAGGTAATCTCTAGTTTCATTTGGAATGGAAAGAAGCCC
>NW_006399822.1:12709763-12718261 GCF_000299155.1 Elephantulus edwardii
AAAAAAAATTAAAATAAAAAATTAAAAAAATATAAAAAAAGAACAATAAAAAATAACAGAATTTATCCTTAAAGAAATGAAATCTTTGGACTTACAAAGACTTTAAAATGACTATCTTTTATGCTCAAGGAGATCAAGAAAAAACGTGAATAAGGAGGTAAAGAAAATCAGGTAGTGTATGAATAAAATTAGAATATCAACAAAAAGATATTATAAAAAGAAAACAAACCAAAACAGCTATGAGATATCATCTCACCCCAGTCAGAATAGCAAATTTAATAGAACAGCAAGCAACAAATGCTGGCAAGGTTGTGGAGAAACTGGAACACGTATTCACTGTTGGTGGAAGTGTAATATGGTGCAACCACTTTGGAAGACCGTGTGGTGCTTTCTCAAAAAGTTGCAAATAGAAATACCATTTGACCCAGCAATTCCACTACTGGGAATATACCCCAAAGAGACCATAACTGACACTCAGGCAGATATATGCACACCCATGTTTATTGTAGCTTTATTAACAATAGCAGAGTTGGAAACAACCTAAGCACCCATCAACAAACGAATGGATAGAGAAGCTGCAGTATATTCACATAATGGAATATTACGCGCCATTGAAAAACAAGGAACGCATGAAATATTATTCAAAATGGTGACCCTGGAGGACATTATGATGAGTGAAATATTTCAGTCACAAAAGGACAAATACTGCATAGTACCACTGTTGTAAAATGGGACTGACATCGGGGTTGGGAATGATTGAGAAAGATGGGATAAATAATGCATACTGCATTGAAACAGATTAAGGAGACAACTGCTTAAAAGGGATATGTGATTAGGTGTTATTGTCATGACAGGAGTCTGGAATGAAGGCTGCATAGTGGAGTGGACCTAGGGAGAGGGACTGGATAACAATGAAAGAATTTGTCTTTTACTTTTCAAAGAGTGAACTTGAGGGGAGGGGGCATGGTTAGGGAGAAAAGGGCAACAATGAATGACTGGAAATCCAAAGTACCTGTAAATTTTCATTAAAATTAATAATAATAATAATAATAATAATAAGGGGGAAAAGATAAAAAAGAAAAAACATAAGTCTGCAACTGAAAATTATAATAACTGAAATTCAAGTGTGACTTGACGGATACAACAGCAACTTTTTGCAGATACAATAAAAAATCAGTAAGCTCAACAAAGCAACTGACATTATCCAGTCAAGGCAGCAGAAAGAAAAAAACTGAAGAAAATGAAACAGAAATTAAAGAGACCATCATCAACCAACATGTATTACAAGAGTTCAAAGGAGGGGGAAAAATTGATAGAATGAATATTTTAAGAAATAATATTCTGAAAACTTCCAAAGTATTATGAAAGACATGAGTCTATCCACTTAAGAAGGTCAATGAACTCCCTTAGGATAAACTCAAGCAAATTCACAGCAATACAGTGAATGATCAAATTGTTGGAAAACAAAATGAAACTATGATGACAGCAAGAGAGAAGCAACTAATTCATTACAAAGATCTTTAAAAATATTAACAACCATTTTCTCATTAAAAATTGTAGATGACAGAGGCAGTGGCATGCTGCTTGTAAAGTACTGAAAAGGAAACAAAACACACAAATAACAAAACTGCCAAACAATAACTATGTAGTTATCAAAACTGTCCTCCAAAAATGAGGACAAACGTGAAGCATTCACAGATGAACAAAAACTCTAATAGTTCCTAACAACTAGATATCCCTGTAACAAAAAATAAAGAGAATCCATCAAGTTGAAGTGAAAAGACACTAGGAAAAAAACCCAAATCATAGGAAGAAATAAAAATATCTAGGAACAATAACTACTTGGGCACACAGAAAGGCAATTTTTACTGTTTTTTTGTATTACAATTCCACTTTTTTATGCCCTATGTGATGTAAAAGGGAGTTCTGGGAGCATAGCCAACAGAGAGTTGTGCTGCTAATCGAAATATGGTGGTTCTGATACATTCAGGGATCGTTGGGAGAAAGATGGGCAGTCACCTCCTTTCCTGTGGTTTATAGCCTTCAAAATCCAGCCAGAGGGTCAGCTATGAATCTATTCTGACTTGACAGTGATGAGTTTTACCAAAACATTATTTACAAGACAAATGCATAAGAGGAGTTATAGATTGTGTTTATTTGCATACTCTACAAGACAGTGTGATTTGTGACTTTAACATAAAGGAGGATAAATTTGCAAAGGAGGAAAGTTTTCATATGGTGCTAAGGTTAAATGAATGTCAATTGAAGGTTGTTGTTGTTGTTGTTGAGTGCCTTCGAGTATAGTATGCTTCATAGTAACCCTACAAACAGAAAAAGATCTGAACCTTGTTCTATCCTCTTCCATCCTCACACTTCTTGACTTCAAGAGCCTATTGCAGCAGTCACTGTGTCAGTCTGCCTGGTTAAGGGTCTTTCTCTCCTTCTCTGACCTTCCAACCTTCCCAGCACCATCTCCTTCTCCAAGCAATACCACGTCCTAACAACATGCTCAAAGTATGTGAGGAGAAGTCTCATCATTTTTGCCTCCAAAGAGCACTTTGACTGCACCATCTCTAAGATAGTGTTTGTTCTGTTTGTTCTTTTGGCTGTCCATGGTATATGTTCAGTGCTCTTCTCCAACACCACAACTCGAAGGTGTCAATTCTTTTTCTGTCATCCTTATTCATTGTTCAGCTTTCAGAAGTCAGTCTTCAAACTGACACCATTACTCCTCAAAAATTTGGAAAGGAAACCTGCAGATTTTCCCAGTGCAATGTGTCTCCTTATTTTCTGACTGCTAGTACCAACAGTATTAATTGTGGATAAGCCAAGCTACCTATTGTTAATTAGTACCTGGGACCATGTAGGTCAGCTGAGTCTACCACACTGAAGCTAACTGTGTAAGCTGCTTTGTTAACAGTGTGTGAGTTTCTGCAAGAAGTTGAAGCAATTATGTAACACAAAGACATACAAGGGAGAGGGTTGATGGAAGGAAGAACATTAGAGATGACAGAGTAACAGCAGTTTGGAGGTGTTGGACTTTGTGTCAACATGTGGAGAAAGTAGAGTCTCTTGCAAACTGGTGGAAATGTAAAATGATGCAGTCACTGTGGAAAACAATTTGCTCCTCAAACAGTTTAAACAGAATTGTTACATTACTCAGAATTCTACTTCTAGGTATATATATATATACTTGAGGCAAATACCTCATTGCAACATTCTTTACAATAACCCACAGGTGAAAACAGTCTAGATATTCATCAAGAGTAAGATGTGTGTGTGTGTGTGTGTGTGTGTGTGTGTGTGTGTGTGTGTGCGTGCGCGCCTATATTGATGTCTCTCTATATATCTATCTTGACTCATAGCTGATGTCCTTCTGGTGAGTTTTCAGAAGCAGTTAATCTCACAGGAGGAGATTGTCCATCCTTCACCTACAGAGCAGCTGGTGTCCTCTAACCAGGTGCCTTTGGGATTGCATCACAGTTTCTTGTCACTAGACTACCAGAGCTAGAATCTAAAAAGTAATCAAGCAGAGTGCAGCCCAAGAATATAGTCTGAGCATTTGACCAAGGAGATTGAACTGTTCCAGAATATAAGCCTTTGATGTTCCACCACTTGTTAGCAGAAACCCTGTGTCTCCAAGTGGAATCTCTTTGCCGTTTTGCCAAGCACGGCTTTAAGTGTTAAGGTTGCGTAGTGGAGTGCATTTGGAGGGGGGAGGGCAGGGGGAAAGTGGATTGTATATCAATGAAGAAGTTTATCTTTTGCTTTTCAAAGAGAGGAACAAACTGGGGGGGGGGGGGGGAGGAGGTAGAGAAAAAAGTGCAATGGTGAATGAATGGAAATCCAAAATCTCTGTAAATGTTCATTAATAAAATTAAAAAAAATACTTTCAAAATGAACCATCCACATCCAATCCTGAATCAGAAAATCAAGAGTCTGATTCCACCCTAAGACATGATGTTGAGAACAGTGATGGGCTGTCTGGATTCCAAAGCTCTCTTCTTGGCCTATCTCAATATGTACTTAACTCATTTGAAATAGAAGAACTCCAAAGACACCACGAGAGTTTTCACTCCTCGCTGTAGCCAGAGAAACACAGCAAGAAGCAAATTATTTCCAAATCGGTTCTAGAGAAGCTTAGAGGGCATTAAAGCCCCACAAGTAACCACACTTTGTGAGAATTACAGCATTCAAGCGGCAGAAACCTGGAGAAGTTGATGTAAGACTTAAAAACTCATTGCTTGGGACCAACTGACTGTGTCCGAGTCCACATGCAGGGACAACAAGCCTTCTTTCCTAGGTATATGTCCTTAAAAGAGGTTATTTTTCACTTCAATAAAAAATTGCCTGTGAACCTGAAAAGAAGGAGCATGAGGACCCCCCTCCAAGTTCTTCCAGAAGAGCCCCACACTCAAAAGGAAGGAGAAGAAGAAGACAGCAGCAGCCTGGCTTTGATAATGACACCAAAACATGACCTTCTTAACAGAGAACACAATCTAGAACATTTCTGACAGATTATCCGGAAAGATAATTTTTCAAGACCTAAAGGAGAAGCTGGTCAGCACAACGCAAAAAAACACCACCACCAAAAATGCAGGCCTAGGTGTCTCAGGACCTCAGGAAGAGGATGTCCCTATAGATTTGATATCCAGGCTGGACCCAGCCACCCCTGAGCCTGGTCATGCACTGAGGAGCAGTGAGAGACCATTTCCAGATGGAAGAAAAGAGGAAGAAAGTGTAGGACTATTCACACAGTATCCATGTCCACAATGTTTCAAGGTCTTTAAGCATCTCTTTCAGTTAATGGATCGTCAAAGAGAGCATGGTGTTTATATGTTTGTAACTATGTGCAACAGCTTCCTCCAGCAGTCAGCCCAGACAGTGTCCAGGGGACTCCCAGGCCAGAAAGGCCCTTCAAATATGGCTTCAGCAGCAGAGGCTTCATCCCTAAAACCAAGCGACGGCTCACGAATGGATCCACAAAGAAGAGAAGCCTGACAGGTGCCCTGCTAGGGGGAGAGAAGGCCGACAGGTGCTCTGCTTGGCGGAAGCATTTTCCGCCGTCACCCACATCCATCGCCATGTGAAGATTCACCAGAGATTTCCTTACACAAGGATCCGAACACATTGGCAGCTTCCTGAGACACTGCCCCATCCATAGAGAGAGAACATGCCACACAATTTCTTTAATGACTATACTTTCCCCTTGTTCTGAAACTGCATGAAACTGTAAATTTGAACATGGAGGAGAATTTTCTGTTGTGTTCACCAGTGACTCCCATGTGCCTGGCACATCTCAGATAACTGTCTGTTTTACATAAATGAAGCCAAGTGATCTGCATGAGGAGGCTAGAAATCCCTCCCCGCACCCCCTTCCACTGCCTAGAACACAGGCGCTGGTCATGCCGGTCCATTGACAAACAGTTTTCTTGGCAAACTCTCATTCTTTCAATGTTTTAAAATAAAATCTTTAAACAAAAAAAATCAAGTCTAAAACTAGGATTAATTAATAATTATTGGTGAATAAAATTAAAAGATGGGGAAATATTGACTGGTAGATAGACAACAAGATCTCATTGGATAGACATTTGTAGTAACTTCCAAGTTAGTTTTTTTTAGCCATTATTTAGCCCCTCTTGTCTCCTAATACCTTAACTGCAGACACGTGGTCTTGCAAATCAGCATGGTTTTGCTGATCATCAACAGGTGAAGCAACAATATAAAGAGTACTTCTCACACCAGGCAAGAAGATTTGGAGCAGCAAGACGATGTGAGCAAAGCTTGTAGTGAGCAAGGCTTGTGAAGGCAAGTCCCTGGTAAGAGATCCTGGTGGTGGAAAGACTGGGATTGCTGTGGACAAATGGGGGCAAGGTGTGACCTGAAGCTTCTTACATTTGTCCTGGCCACAGTTGGAAATTGCTGTTCTTGCCTTTGTTGATGAAAGGAAAAGCTGCTTGCTGACCTGAAACAAGAGACTGGACTAACTGAGGAGTTGTGCCTTGGAACTGTTGGGCTAATTATTTTGGGTGATAATGTGATATTCTGCCTCCTCCACTCTTCAACTTCCTTCCCTAATAAACCCTTTCATTGGTACCACAACTGTAAGTCGGTGAGTCAGCAACAAACAAACGAACTTCTGCTGCTGAAGAAGTAGAGGTACCATGGGACAGGGCTACTTGCTCCTGATCTACTTTTTGCTTTGGGGAGGTGAGAGGCTGTTATTCTTTCTCTCTCTGGCCCTTTCAGAGAGATGTTCATGGCCTTGTGCCTCCATGTCCTGCTTTCTCCTCTTTAGACAATACAAGAATCAAATTGATTATGACTGTGGAAAAAGTGGAAGAACTCAGTATCATCAGTCAGAACAAGACAGGGGTCAACTGTGTGGCAGAACATAATTTGTTCATATGCAAGGTCAGGTTGGATCAGAAAAAAAATGAAAAGTCCATGAGTGTAAAAATACAATCTGGAGTATACGCCACTCACATCCAGATGACAACTCAATGACCTCTCAATACATCGCAGACTATGTATTGAACACAAATGACTCAAGATCAGAAGAGTTATGGAGTGGAATCAAGAGCATCACACATGATGAAAACAGAACATTATTTAAAAGACAGGAAAGAAGGAAAATACAAGACTGTAATAGATGTAACAAGAGACTTTAAATTTGCTCTTGAAGGCAAAGAAGCTAAAAGCAATGCAGAAAGTGATGAAGAGAGCACAATAAAATATTTCATAGGTGGCTCAAGAAGACATGTACTTTGGGCATATTGGGACTGAAGGTAGCCCCTAAAGAAGACATCATGCTTTGCAAGGTACAAAGAATATATTCAATGAGTTTGATTGATCCACTGTTTGCAACAATGGCCTTTTATCCAGCAAAGACTGAAAAGAATGGTACAGGATTGCACAGATGGTATGGGCTGGTCAGTGTTTCATTCTGTCATACGTGTACTTTGATTTGGAGCCAATCCAATGGCACCTAACAATAATAAATATTTATTGTGTATATTGCATATATGTGCATGTGCATATTTATATATATGTTGTTGTTACATACCATTGAATCAGAACTGACCTGTAACTGACCCTCCAGTGGGTATTCAGAGGCAGTAGTGTATAGGAAGAGATTGCCCATCTTTCTCCCATGGAGTAGCTGGTGGATTTGAACCATGTGTCTTTGAGTTGGCAGTGCAACTCCTAACCATAGAGCCACCAGAGCTCTCTTTAAGTATGTTGTGTTATTGTTTTTTTATTGCCATCATGTTGCGCTCAAGTAATAGTGACTCCATGAACTAAAGACCTGGGGCCTTTCTATATCGTTTCTCCAAGTTTATAGAATTTCCAGATGCATGCAGTTTAGGAAGTAGATGCAACTCCTGCTTCTCAACCTGTCTTAAAACTGGGAGCTCCACCACACACTGGCCACCATGGGCAGCCATTATGGCATTTGAGACACCAGTGGTACAAGGTTCACCATCACAGCAAACCCAGATTACCTCAGCACAGCAAATTGACAGAAGAGTGCTGTATGACTTGGAAGAATGTTCCTCTAAAAATAGTAGTGAAGGATTAAAAGATAATCCCCCAGACCCAACTTATTAAATATAAGGCCCCTCCAGGAGGCCAGGAAGTTCTGTTGACTCTAAACAAGAGGCTTTAATAATAATAAAAAAGAAAACAAGAAAAACAAAAACCAAAACCATTCCACAATGACCATCAAACAAAACAAGAGAGCCCATCTTACAAAGTTCAGTCACTTCACCCATTTACCAAAATGGAGACGAGGGCTTGACCTTAAGTGCAAGAGTCCCCCTACAGGTCTTGAGTCTAAACAAGAAGCTTAAACAATGAAACAATCCACATAGATCCTCAACCAAAACAAGAGCACCATCATAGAGAGTCCAGCCAATGGAGGTCCAAAATGGAAGACAAGGGGTTGACAATATATTTTGTTGTTGTTGTCGTCATTAAATGCCATCTAGTATTGACCCCATAAACAAAAAAACTTTAACCTTGTTCTGTAACTATAGTCCTTTCTCTAAGTTCATAGAGTTTCTATAGGTATGTTTGAGAAGTGGATGTCACTCCTGCTTCCAAGCCTGTCTTAATCTGTTAGCTAACCAGATATATCAACCATGTGTGACCATTATAGCACTTGACAGACCAATGGTACAACGTTCAGTATCACAGCAATCCAAAGTTACCTCAATACAGAGAAATGACAGAAAAGTGCTGTACCACTTAGGATTGTTCATTTCAAAAACAATGACAACCAGGCCCAAGGGCCCAAATTAATTTTAAAAGGCTGTAGGCCCACACATCAGGCTCTCATTAGTTCCCAGCAAGAGGCTTTCCTCACCGACACAGAAAGAAATCTTTAAGTATATGCATGTTATATATGTATATAGTATATATACTTACACAATATATACTACACACGATGTATGTATGTGCCTGTGTGTATATAATTCCATTGCACGTGTTGTATA
>NW_006399822.1:12718361-12722299 GCF_000299155.1 Elephantulus edwardii
TATATATAAATTAAGCACACTGGACTTTTTTCAGCCATAAATAGGATTGGAGTTCTGATATACTACAATACAGATAAACCTTGAAAGCCTTATGCTATGTGAAGTAATCCCAAGACAAAACATCAAATATTATATGCTTACACTTATATGGTGACCCATTGTAACAGAGCAGAACTGCTGCAGGGGATCTGTAACCATCAAGGAATCAATTCACCAGGCCTAATTTTCATGTAACTGGGTGGGTTCAAACTGCCAGCCTTCCAGTTAGCAGTCACAGGTAAACCATTTGAACAACTTAGGGGCCTATGAAACACCCAGAATAAGAAATTATTTGATGCACAAAGTATAGCAGAGTGTACTTACTTGGTATCACCTTTTAGAAAAAAATTATACTTCAAAGGACTTTTTGTGCTAATAATTAAACTACCTTAATCCAGCATCCCCAAAAAAGCTTAATTCTAGGTATCCATATAATAATACTGTTTTATATCTTCTAAGAACCTAATTTAGTTTGGCTTTTTGTCCTAAGAATCCTCAATTCTATCCAGTGTGTTACAAACTTGATGAGAAAAAAATTATTTGGAAAAAAATTAGTGTATATGTCCTCCTATTTATACTATTTAATTTAAATTTTATTAAAATAATGTTCAAGGAACTATATTATCATAACCAGTTTACAAATCATGGTTATGGATTATAAAGTGGAACTATAAGGGCTGTATGTACATGTCTGCCTCTCTGCATTTACGTCATGATGGACTGTGCTTCCAGGCAGCCGTGAAAACTGTGGGGAATATTTCACACTCTTACGCACAAGCACTCACACACACCTCCCATTCTATACTTGCTGCATTCACCTGTGATCAGGTAGGACAGACACACAAGATACCTACACAGTCTTGGCAAAGGAAACGCTATTGTTATTTCTAGAAAACAAATAGTAAATAATAATAGCAAAATTCTAAAGGAACATGTTTACCCTTCTTAACATTACCCATGTCCTGGGCAATAGTGTCATGGTTCAGGTTCGTCCGATGTTGTCTCACATCGCCACTGCTTTTAGCTACTACCGTCCTTCTGGGAGGAAACCATCTAGCATGGCTCCCACTTCAGCTGCCACTGGGCCTCATTAGCTGGGCGGACTAGCTGTCTGCACTAGTCGTACTACCTGGCCTGTGGTTCTAACTTGTGACCATACATTCCAGACTGCTGCCCTAAGGCATACAGCCCATGCCTGGGGCACACTTGGCCTGTCTTCTTCTGCATAAGCAAGTGGTACAAATTTTAGCTTTGCGGTCAGCTCTCATATCCAGAGGCATATGGCTGTCCTTGATATAGGAAGATCCCTGCACAGGATCCTCAGAGGACTCCTGCATGAAACACACCCAGGCCTCTCTCCTGCACTGGCTTGTGTGACAGCTCTATTAGCTCAATCAAGAGGTCTCCTGTCCCAAAGCACTCAGCTCTCATTTAGTGGGTCAGGAAACCCTTAGCAACTGTCTCTCATTCCCCGCCCCAGCTACCAATACCTTATATCATCTTCCTCTGTGTGTAGGAGGCTGTCCATGAGTGCTGTTTTCCAGGTCCTTTGTCCAAAAGACATGCACCATTCCGGATACTTCTGGATGGTAGTGCAGTTTTTCCATTGTCTGTGCAATGGGCTCTTACATCACCCTACTTCCTGCCAATTTCAAGTCATAGTCAGCTCATCAGGGCCACACAATGGCCAATGTCTTTGATAAGCCACCAATTACTCAATTTGAATGATAATATTACCAGTTTCCTCAGTGGGACATATCGCATTCAATTTGCATATCCAGTCAATTATTTTGTCGGAGTTATAAGACCCTGTCTAGAAAGGCTATATAAAAGTGGCTTATATTGTGGTGGTGTTATGTGTTGTGTGCTGTCAAGTCACTTGCTCTATACTGTGCCAAACTCACTGTCTCTGACACACCTGCTCCCATTACTCCAATCACTGAAACGACTCATCTCATAGAGGGTCTTCCTCTCTTCTGCTGTCCCTCCACCTTCCCAAACATAATGTCCCTCTGCAAGGACTGTTCCCTCCTTGCAACATGTCCAAAGAAACTCAGACGAAGCTTCAGAATCCCCGCCTCCAAGGAGCAGCCTTTCCATGACAAACCTGTTTATTCTCCTAGCAATCCATGATATATTCAACACTCTTCTCCAGCATCACAGTTCAAAGGTATCCATTCTCGTTCTATCATGCCTAGTCATTGCCCAGGTTTCTGACGCATAGCACACAATTGTGAAGACTATGGCCTGGATCAGGCACACCTTAGTCTCCAGCCTGATATCAGTATATTTTAGTACTCTCTTGAGAAGTCCCTGACAGCTGACTTTACAAATGCAATTCGTCTCTTGATTTCCTGGCTGTTGGTACCAAGAGTATTAATAGTGGAGCCAAGTAAACTAAACAATCTCAATCTCTTCACCATCCATTATGATGCTGCCAAATGGCCTAGTGGTGAGGATCTTTGCTTTCTTGATGTTGAATTTCAATCCATATTGAAGGCTGCAGTCCTTGATCTTCTGTAGCAAGCACTCCAGGTCCTCTTCAGTTTCAGCAAGCAGGGTCACATCTGATTAACACAAGTTGATGATTCTTCCTCCAACTCTGATGCCACATTCCTCCTCATACAGCCCAGCCTCCCGGATGATCTGTTCTGCATACAGATTGAAAAGGTATGGAGGCAGAATATATCCCTGGCTAACACCCGTTTCCAATTTTTAACCACACAGTGTCTTCTTGCTCTGTTTTGATGACTGCCTCCTGGTCCAAGTATAGGTTTCACATAAGCACAGTAAAATATTTTGGGATTCCAACTCTTCTCAGAGTCAGCCACAGTTTGTTGTGATCCAAATAGCCAAAGGCCTTTGAATAGTAAGTGAAACACAGATATGCATTCCTCTGATATTCTGCTTTCTGTCAAGATCCATTGAACATTAGCTATAATATCCCTAGTACCATGCCTCTTAACCCAGACTTCACATCTGTTGACATGCTGCTCCAGTCATTTTTGGATAATTTTCAGCAGAATCTTGCTTGCATGTGATATTAGTGGTATTGCTCGATAATTTTTGCACTCTATCAGGTCACCTTTCTTTGGAAATGGAACAATTATTGATCTTTTCCAGTCAGTTGGCCAGGTGGATGTCCTCCACATTTCTTGGCACAACTTAGTGAGTACATCCAGGGCAGCATCTGTTTTTTTAAATATATCAAATGGTATGCCTTCAATTCCTGGAGCCTTGTTTTTTGCCAATTCTTTCAGAGCTGCCTGAACTTCCTCCTTCATCACCATAGGCTCTTGCTCATACATTTTTTCATGAAATTCTTCTGTGTCAGCCAGTTCCTTCCTGTATAGTAACTGTATACTCCTTCCGTCTTCTTTAATGCTTCTTGAATCATTTAACACTCTACTCAAAGCATCCTTAAATATTGCCTCTCATGGCTTGAATTTGATTTTCAATTCCTTCAGCTTAAAAAATAATAAGTTATTTCAACCCTTTTCATTTTCTTACTCCAGCTCTTTGCACATTTCATTGCTTTGTCATCTCGAGCTGCCCTTTGGAATTTTCTGTTCAGCTTTCTTGATTTCTTCCTTCAGCTTTGGCTTCTCCACGCTCTAATACAATATTCAGAGTCTCATCTGTCTTCCACCTTGGTCTTTTCTTCCTCTTCTATCTTTATAATGATCTTTTGCATTCTTCACGGACGGTATTCTTGATATCCTCCCACAGGTCATTTGGCCTTTGCTCATTGCTGTTCAAGGCTTCAAACCTGTTCATGAGATATTTTGAAATTTGAGTGGGATAGACTTACGGTCAAATTGTAGTTCCTGTGAATTTGATTTCATTTTCTTCAACTTCACCTTGAACTCGCATATAAGTAGTTGGTGGTCTGTTCCACA
>NW_006399822.1:12726919-12731540 GCF_000299155.1 Elephantulus edwardii
TAGTTTTTCATAGTATTGTAATGTTAGCTTTTTTATTTTAGTTGGGTCTGTTGTGATGTTACCTGATTCATCTCTTATTCTGATTATTTGTGTCTTCTCTCTCTTTTCTTTTTCATGAGTTTTGGTTTAAATGCACCACTGAAGAGAAAGAGAGTAGCAGATTGGATAAAAAAACAAAATCCATCAATGTGTTGTGTACAAGATACACACCTGAAAAATGAAGATAAAGACAGGCTAAAAGTAAAAGTGTGGGGGAAAAATATACCAAGCATAATCTCTGCTGCCTCGGTCATCGTATCGATCCCGGCCCCCATATTGATCCATATCTCGCCAGGGGCCATCACGATACCCATCACGGTACCCATCACGATACCGGTCTGAATCATAACAATCACGATACTTGTCTCCAAAGCTATCATCGCCTCTTCTAGGTGGATAGTCATCAAAGCTGTCTGTGGAAGGACGGGCCCTCCAGTCCGTGTATGTTTTGTCAGAATCTCGATTTCTATCTCGGCCAAAAGAACGATTATTTCTGTCTTTATCCTGTGCTTGATCAGCAACATCCACTCGAATTCTCCTGTTACCTAGAGACTCTTCATTGAGGCTTAGGGCACTAAGCAGGGAATCCAGGTCCTCAGATTCAGCATGTCCAAAACCTTTTAATCTCTCTGGATTGCTGGGTTCACGTGGTAAGTGCACTGCACTGATATTTAATCCTCTAAAGAATTCTTTAATGGAGTCTTCTGTCACATCATAGGGTAGACTCCCTAGAAGACGGCTCCGGTCAATATTGGGTTCCTGAGCAGCCGGTGGAGCAGTGGGCAGGATAGAACAGTCAATTGGAGGTGCCCGATACACATCGTCATCATTACTGTGCCAGGTGATTGAAACATCTCCTTCTAGGTCATCTGTTTCATCAGCCCAGCTGACAGGTTTGGAGACATAGGTGCTTCCTCCACCAGTTCCCCCATCTTCGGCCAGGAAGTCTGTTAGGGAGATAGTCTTCCCCTTCTTATTCTTCTTTTTGGCTGAGGCCGCCATGTTGGGAGAGGGAGAGAGCTGAATAGAAGATTTCAAAGGCAGCATTGGAAGAGAAAGCAAGCTATTAATAGTGCGATGTGCAAAGAGCTGGAGTTGGAAAATCAAAAAGGATGAACTCAGCATTTCTTCAGCTGAAGGAACTGAAGAACAAATTCAGTCCTTGAGTTGTAAGTTTAAGGATGCTCTGGGCAGAATGTTGAAAAACCCAAGTAGCATCAAAAGAAGATGGAAGGAGTACATAGTCACTGTACCAAAAAGAATTGGCAATCACAGAAGAATTTTATGAAACAACATATAATCAAGAGCCTGTGGTGATGAAGGAGGAAATTCAAGCTTCTCTGAAGGGATTGGCAGAAAACAAAGCCCTAGGAATTGACAGCATACCAATTGGCATATTTCAACAAATAGATGCTGCCCTGGACACGCTCACCAGGTAGTGCCAAAAAACCTGGAGGACAACCACCTACCTGACCAGCTGACTGGAAGAAATACATATTTCTCATAAAAAAAAAGAGATTGAACCAACAGGGTGTGGAAATTATTGACTAATATAATTAATATACATGCAAGCAAAATATCACTTGCTGAAAATTATTGGAAAAACTACTGCAAAAGCACATCAATAGAGAATTGCCAGACTTACAAGCTGGTTTTAAAAGAGGAAGTGGCATTAGGGATATTATAGCCAATGTTAGATGGATTTTATCTGAAAGCAGAGAAAATAAATAAGTAAAATAAATAACAATAAACCTGTGATCTATTGACTATTCAAAGACTGTGTGGATCACAACAAACTGTGTCTAACTCGGAGAACAATGGGAATCCCAGAACACTTGATTGTGCTTATGTAGGAAGCAGTCATCAGAACAGAGCAAGGAAACACGTTGTGGTTTAAAATCAGAAAAAATGTATGCCAGGGATCTCCATATCTTTTTAATCTATATGCGGAACTGAACATTTGGGAGGCTGGGGTCTGTGAAGAGGACACAACCTTGCTTGCTAAAACGGAAAAGAACCTGAGGCATTTGCTACAGAAGGTCTAGGACCTTCAGTGTGGATTGAAGGTCTAGGCCTTCAGTGTGGATTGAAGCAAAACATCAAGAAAACAAACATTCTCACAGCTGGGCTGAATGACAGAGTCATGTTATACTGTGACATTGTAGACAGTTTCAACTTGCTTGGCTCCACAATCAACACTCCTGTTACAAGCAGCCAGGAAATGAAAAATCTAATTGCACTGGCAAAATATGCTGTCAGGGACCTCTCTAGAGTACTAAAGAGCCATGTTGTTAGTCTTGAAACTAAGATGTATCTGATCCAGGCCATTGTCTTAACAATAACTTGCTATGCATCAGGGAGCTGGATAATGACTAAGGATGATAGAAGAACTGTGATGCTGAAGAAGAGTATTAAATATACCATGAACTACTAAGAGAACAAGCAGGTTTATACTGGAGAGGGTGAAGCCAGGCTGCTCCTTGAAGACAAGGATTTTGAAGCTCTGTTGCAAGGAGGGACCAGTATCAAGTTCATGTTGCAAGGAGGGACCAGTCCTTGGAGAGGGACATTATGCTTAGAAGGTTAGAGGAATACTGCAAGAGAGGAAGACCCCAGATGAGATAGATAGACACAATAACTGCGTTAATGGGTATAGGTGTGTTGGAGTCAGTGAGTCTGGCTCAGGATATCCAGATTCATAGCTATTGTACATAGGGCCACTAGGAGTCACAGGCAACTTGGTGGCACATAACCACAAAAACAATAACTACCACAATCACATCAACTCTGTTCACCCTGATCAGTAAGCTAGCATATTTCTACCTCCTTATACCTTCTTTTTAACAAAAAAAGTTTACATTTGTGATAGTTAATTTTATGCACCCACTTGGCTAGGCTATGGTGCCCATTGTTTGGTCAAACACTAGTAAAGTTAAATCTCACTCATGGTAATCTTCCATCAAATTTCCAAGGCTGAACACATTTATGACAGGAGATTAAACATCTTTCTTCTGCTGGAGCAACTAGTGGTTTTGAACTGATGGCCTTTTGGTTAGCATTCTGCGCTATGCTGCCAGGACTCCTTCTAGTGGCTTTTGTTGTTATTATGTGATTAAATCAGTTGACCTCAAGAAGCACAGATTTATTTAACTAAATAATGTGGGTTGTTGATGATGTCACTGAGTCTTTTATGACTCATAGCAACCCTGTGAACAACAAACCTGAACCTTGTCCTATGTATCTTGTTCCATCCTCATCATAGCTAATACACTTTAACCCACCGTTACATCACTGTGTCAATCCATGTCATTCAGAGTCTTCTTTTCTTTTGCTAAAACTCCAACCTTTCAAGCAAAATGTCCTTTTCCAAGGACTGGTCATTCCTAAATACATACCCAAAATATGTGAGATGAAGTTTTGCTCTTCCTACCTTCAAGAAGTACCCTGGTATACTTTCTATAAAACATACTGGTTTGTTCTTTTATAATTCAATGGGATATTTAGCATAATTCTTTCAACATGACAAAATCAATTCTTCCCCTATTGTCCTTATTCAATGTCCAATTTTCAGATGCATAACCTGGAATTGAAACAAGCATGGCTTTAAAATAACATCAGCACTTTTTAAAAACTTTTAAGGTAAACTTGGACTGTGCTGGGAGATCTGCAAGGACGGCAGAGGTATTTCCAGGCCGGGGCTTGCGACCCAGCCTTCCTGTCTGCTACCACTGCAGGTACCGACTACAGTTCCCAGAGGTCTGTGGGGAAACGCCATCTTTGTAAACTTGGACTTTGCTGGGAGATCTGCAAGGATGGCAGAGGCAGTTCCCGGCCGGGGCTTGTGAACCAGACACCCCACACCCATTTGCCACATCTATAAGATTTATCAACCTCCCCTAAAATACTCCTGTACCATTGAGGATTAAGTTACGTGCGGAATAAAACTGGTTTCTGGCCTGAGTACGTAGGGCCCACTAACCCAAACAACAGGGAGATCCTGAGCATCTCCAAAGAGTGGGGAAGCTATTCCAGAAAGGGAACAACAGACTTCCTCCTTCATTATTTAGGTTCTCCTGAGACCCTCCCCACGTGTATCAGTGTGTGCTTCCTCCATCCCCACTCACGTGAACATTGGAGTGTACACACACCCTCTACGCATTTACTCTTGTTTCTGCCAAACCTTTTTCTGGAGCAGTAACGTCAAATAAAAAACCAGCTACCACCTCAGACACGAAGAACTCTGCCACACCAATGGCCAGTAGAAAGCAGAGTGCTTCACTTTTCCCACCAGCCCAAAGCAAGATATCAACCCCCAAAGAAGACACAGTAGCAACGGATTTCCTGGAGCCAGAAAGCCTGATGGATCTTTCTGATAGTGATTTTAAAATAACAATGATTGAATATTTTCAATGGATAAAAAAGAAACTGGATGAAATGCAGAATAGTGCTAGCAAAGATAAGGAGGAGCTTAAAAAACAATCCAAAACAATGCAGAGAAAACAAATGAAGCATTAGAGGCATGGAAAAACAAGAAACTGTGATCCAGAATTTGAAATCTAAGGTTTCTGATGCTGTCAACATG
>NW_006399822.1:12738383-12764653 GCF_000299155.1 Elephantulus edwardii
CTGATGTAGAATGAGGCTGACATCGGGATGGGGGTAAGACTGAGAAAAACTGGATGAAATATGTTTACGGCATTGAAGTCTTTGGGGGAGAGAATATTTTATATTTTAGGGCATTATGTTTATCGTAAGAGTACGGAATGAGGGTTGCAGAGTGGATTATATTTGGGGGTTGGGGGATGTGGATGGGGGATTGCATACCAATGAGGGAGTTTTTCTTTTGTGTTTGAAGGAGAGGAGCAAATGGGGGGGGCGGGGAGAGGGGTGCAACAATGAATGAATGGAATTCCAAAATCTCTGTTGATGTTCATTGAAATGAAAAATAAAGAAATTTTAAAAAAATAAAACTTTTAAGAAGTCTCTGACAACAGATTTTCGCAATACAACATTCCTTCTGATCTCGACTAATCATACCAATGTATTGAATGTGGACCTAAGCAAGATTAACTTGTTTTGGGTTTTTTTAAAATTAATTTTTAAAATTTTATTGTGATTTTAATGAAAGCTTACAGAACAGTTAGATCTTAATTTATCCATTGCTGTACATTTTCCTCCCTCCTCTTTCTTTTCCCCTCCCCCAGTTCATTTTCAAGCAAGATGAAATTGTTGACAACTCCAATCTTCACTCCATCTATCTTGACTGCCTATTGGTTCAGAGTGAAGGATTTTCTTTTCTGATCTTGATATATAATCCCTGTTGAAGTCTACATTTCATGATCCTCTTTAGCAAGTATTTCAAGATATCAAGGTTATGCCTTTTGCATAATGCAGATTGTTTATGTGTCTTCTTCCAGTCCTGATGCCACATTCTTCTTAAAGTGCAGCTTCTAAAATTATTTTCTCAGTATGCAGAATGGATAAATTTAGAGAAAAGATATAACTCTGACTAACATCTTTCTATATTTTAAAGGTACTGCGTTTATTTTCTCTATTTATAGTATTGCATCTTGGTGTTGGTCATTTAATAACTTGACAGCTTTGAGAGTATAAAGATGCCACTGGACATCTGCAACCTGACCGAGGTACTCACGAGTGACTACCCAGAAGACAGCCCTGCCGGGAATGAGCTGTATGGCTGCAACCTGCGTGAGGTCCCTCCGAGTCCCCCCAGGGGCAGTAGCCCTGCCGAGCTTGAACAGGACATCTACAAACTGAGTGAATTTTTTGTGAGGGTGCCTCCACATCCCTACCCAGACAGGTAGCCCAACTGAGCATAAGGGGAACAGTTGCAAACTAAGTGAGGTCCCTGACGTGTGCCCATCCGGAAGCTGGTGCCCAGCAGGACACCTATAACCTGAGTGAGGTCCCTGCACGTCCACACTCAGACAGGAAACCGCTCCCCCCCTCCCCCACCAGGTGTGAGTGGGACAGCTTCACACTGAGTGAGGTCTTCCCACATGCCCACTTGGACACCTAGCCCCACCAAGCATGAGCCATACAGCAAACATCTGCTTGTACCTACATCCTTCTCCCCCTCACCTGTGCTTGTGCCTACCCGCCTGTTTCCCCCTCTCCCTTACACTCACATCTCCTCAGGGCCAGTCAATTAACTGCCATTAATCCAGAGCATCTTGGTCTCACTTAGCTGGAACAATTATTCAACAGAAGAGGCCACTTTCACAGGCTGTGAAGGGGCACATGCTTCGGCTCAGAAATTCAGAGAGGAACACAGGAAACAACTGCTATGTCCTCATCTGTAGCAGTAATTTCAGATCAAGAACCTACCATCACCTTAGCATTAAAAACTCTGTCACAGCATCATCAAGAAGGAAACAGACCACCTTACAAGCTACACAAGCTCAAAGCAAGATTTCACCTCCAAAAAGTGACACAATACCAATGGATTTCCTGAAGCCAGAAAGTTTGATGGAACTTTCTGACGCAGATTTTAAAAGAACAATGATTGAATATTTTCAATGGGTAAAAGACAAACTTGAAGAATTACAGGACACTTCAAGCAAAAACCAGGAAGTGCTTAAAAAAACAACCTAAAACAAGGCAGATAAAACAAATGAGGCATTAGAAGCTCTGGAAAAACAAGAAACCTTGATTCAAAATATAAGGTCCAATGTTTCAGATACTGTCAACATGATGGAGGACATATGAACAGAGTTGAAGAGAAGAAACACAGAATCAGTGATACTGGAGATAGAATTGTTACCACTAATCTGCTAGAACAAAAAGCAGAATCAAGAAGGAAGGAAAAAGATGAAAACCTAAGAATAATGTGGGACACCACCAAGAGAAATAACATGTGCATCATTGGAATCCCAGAACAGGAAGAAGCAAGTAAAGGCACTGAAAAAGTTGTGGAAGAATTACTAGAGGAAAACTTTCCAGGAATAATGAAGAATGAGAAAATATATATTCAAGAATCTGAGCAAACACCATATAGAATAGACCCAAAGAGGAAAACACCAAGGCATATCATATCCAAATTTGTCGGAACCAAAGATAAGGAGAGAATCCTGAAAGCAGAGAGGGAGAAACAAAGAGTAGCCTATAAGCGAGAGCAGATAAGACTAAGTGCCAATTTCTCAGCAGAAACCATGTAAACAAGACGACAGTGGAATGACATATATCAAACACTCAAAGAACACAACTGTCAACCAAAAATATTGTGCCCAGTGAAAATGTCCATCAAATATGAAGGACAGATTAAGATATTTCCAGAAAAACAGAACTTAAAGGTGTTTGTAAAAACAAGACCAGCAATTGCAGAAAACACTGAGAGATGTCCTTCTTATAGAGGTTCCACAGAAAGCAGGATCGACCATAGTAACTAGTAACAACACCAAAAAGAACTCAACACAAAGAT
Source organism: Elephantulus edwardii (assembly GCF_000299155.1). Classification (NCBI taxonomy): domain Eukaryota; kingdom Metazoa; phylum Chordata; class Mammalia; order Macroscelidea; family Macroscelididae; genus Elephantulus; species Elephantulus edwardii. The sequence continues at coordinate 12,741,199 of NW_006399822.1, forward strand.
AGCAATAAAACCCTACCTCTCAATAATCACATTGAATGTGAATGGTTTAAATTCACCACTGAAGAGGAAAATAGTAGCAGATTGGATAAAAACCCAAAATCCATCTATAGGCTGTCTACAAGAGACACACCTGAAAAATGAAGATAAAGAAAGACTAAAAATAAAAGGGTGGGGGAAAATATACCAAGTAAATGGCAACCAGAAAAAAACAGGAGTAGCGATATTAATCTCTGATAAAATAAATTTCAATGCAAAAATCATCACAAAAGACAAGGAAGATCACTACATAATGATTAAAGGGGCAAAAGAACATGAAGACATAACAATAATAAATATCTATGCACCAAAGGATAGACCTGCAAAATATATAAAACAAATATTAACAGAACTGAAAAAAGGAAAAAAGACAATACTATAGTAGTTGGAAACTTCAATATACCACTTTTAAGAAAAGATAGAACTACCAGAAAGAAACTCAACATAGATGCTGAAGAATTAAACCACACAATAAACCAACTCCATCTTGTAGATAGATATTTATAGGCTAATCCACCCCAAAAAAGCACAGTATACCTTCTTCTCCAATGTGCATGGAACGTTTTCCAGAGTCCCTCACTTCTTGGGCCACAAGGCAAGAATAAATTACTTTAAAAACATAAAATTCATACAGAGCATCTTTTCAGATCACAATGTGACACAATTAGAAATTAATAAGGAGAGGATAAAGGAGGAGGAAAAAACTCATACATCTGGAAGTTGAACAACACCTTGCTTGAACATGAGTGGGTACAAGAAGAAATAAAAAATGAAAGAAAAAAAAGTTCCTTGAAATGACAATGAGAACACAACTTACCAAAATTTCTGGGAAACAGCTAAACCAGTAATCAGAGGTCAATTTATAGCAATAAATAAACAAATCAAAAGGCAGGAAAAAATTACCATTGATTCTCTAACCCAACATCTCCAACAAACTGAAAAAGAATAGCAAGAAAACCCAAAACCCTCTAAAAAACCTGAAATTATAAAAAATTAGGGCAGAAATAAAAAACAACTATGAGATATCATCTCATCCCAGTAAGAATAGCAAAATTTAACAGAACAGCAAGTAACAAATGCTGGAGAGGTTGTGGAGAAACTGGAACCCTTATTCACTGTTTGTGGAACTGAAAAATGGTGCAACCACTGTGGAAGGCAGAGTGGCACTTTCTCAAAAAGGTGCAAATAGAGATATCATTTGACCCAACAATTCCACTAATGTGAATATACCCCAAAGAGACCATAATTGCCACCAAGCCGATAAATGCACACCCATATTTATTGCAGCTTTGTTCACAATAGCAAGGAGTTGGAAACAACCTAAGTGCCCATCAACAAACAAATGGATGGAGAAGCTGTGATAAGTTCACACAATGGAATACTACTCTGCATTGAAAAACAAGGAACTAATGAAATATTATTCAAAATGGGTGACCCTGGAAACACTGCATGATTTAAGAACAAGAAAATTGTGTCTCATGATTGCATCCTTTATTCATACCTAGTCAATCAGTTGTTATTATTGATTACTGTCAAATTGAGCACAACTCGTAGCAACCCTATGAACAAAAGACCTGAAGCCTTTCTATAACTATTGTCATATCTCAAAGTTCATAAAGCTACCAGAGATATGTTGTTTAGAAAGTGGATGCCACTCCTCTTGCTGGACAAATCATTCAAGAAGCTGAAATGTATTAAGAAGAATGTAGCATCATGATTGGAGGAAGACTTGCCAACAGCCTAAATTATGCAGATTACATGACCTTACTTGCATAATTCTGCAAAAGACCAAAGATGTTTTCATTTACATAAGAGAGGAAACAGTATACAAATCAAGTAAGTGAACAGTCAGAATATTGAGTTCCTGAGCAGTCTTCAGACATAATTCCAATAAGAACTTTAAAAATATTTATGGTGCCTGGTTTCTCCTTCTCTGAATTTTCAGTTGAGCTGATGAACTCATTGTCCAATTGGAGAGGAGACCCATGAAGACTGGCCAGTCCCCAGTCAAACAAAATATATGTTATTAACTAATTTTTCTGTTGTGGCATAATGCTGGTTTGAAATGTAAAATTCATTTATCCCTGAATTTGAGCATCCCTCGGTGAAATAAATAGTGGTATCCAGACATGTAAGAGAAAGATCAGATGTTCAAGCAGGATGTAAGTGACATGGCAGAACCAGGTAGGCTTGAATCACTTCTGAGCACAGTGCTCCAAACCTTAATATTTCCACCATTTCCTTACTGGATTCAGAAATAGGTTTATAAACTGTTCCATCTGCTCTTCATGAGCACATTCTTCTGCGGGCCTCTATTCCTGAGCAGAATCTCTATTGTGATGACTCTGTACTTTTGCTGAAGTTATTTCCTCTCTGGAAGTTGCTCCACTTTTTTTCCATTAATTTTATATATATATCAGCATATTTTTTTCAGTTTAATATCCCCCATTCATTCATTGTTGCACATTTTCCTCTCTGCCCACCCTTCTCCTCAGTTCGTTTTTCTCTTTGAAAAGACAAAAAAAATTTCTTTCATTGTTATACACCTCACGCCCAAGTCCACAGTCCACTTTACTATGCAGGAACTCACTCCACTTTTATCCTACTTTCTTTATCACTCTCAATGCCTGAGCATTCTAGACTTACACTTCTGAACAATCTTCTAAACTCCCCCTACATAGATATCTCTCCAACCCTCCCATGTAGAATCATTCAGATTTTCCTTTGAATTGCAAATAGTTTGCTAACTTGAATATCAGCACTAATTGTGCTTGGCTGGATTTTACCAGAGGAGCACCCTATGAACTCTCAGCAATATTTGAACAAAACAGAGTACCCTGAGGAGACTTCGCCACACTCACTAAACTCACTAATCTCGGTACTCCACCGAGATTCCAAGGCTGTGAACTTCCAGGTGCAGGTTACCAGGCCTGTTTTCTGAGGCATCTCTGTGTGGGCTCAAACTGCTGATCTTCCTAGTAGTATCCCGGTGCTTGACCAAACTCAACACCAGGACTTTTCTGCACAACTTAAAAAGAAAATTCCAAGGGCTGGTTCTGGTCTCTACAACCAGAACAGATTTGCTTTCTGACCATTTGCTCTACAGCCCATCATGCTACTGAGACCATAATCTGCAAGAGCATTTTATGCCAAGTATGGATTCTTTTTCATAAAATTATCTACCCTGTCTTTTTGCCCAGATCCTTCCCATTTCCTTTCCTTCCTCCCTCCACCCACCAAACTGTGCAACCCATTCTCAGCCCTTCCCCCCATACCCTGAATTCCTCTACATGTTTTACTCATCATTCTTTCATTTTTACAATATTGGTCTTATGAAGAGTTTGTCCTTATGAGACAGTTAGTTCACTTAGCATAATGCTCTTCAGCCTCTCCCAAAGACAGGCTAATGATAGGCAAAGTTCAATGGAGATTAATTTTATAACACATAATGTATGAGAATGATTGTATGAAACACAATGTGAATGAAGAATAATGTAAAACACAGTGTATATTAACTTTGTAAGCAGACCAATTAAGAAAATTATCTTCCTTGTTTTATGCAGAGAACGAATTCATCTGTGACTATTTTACCACTTAAGTCACCATTTTAATGGGGTAATAAATGTTTCCTTTTTTTTCTATGCAAGTTTCTATACAAGCAGGTAGGTATTTGTTTGCTCTTCAAATTCTCTTTAGAAAGAAGTATGCTGACATTTCTTCACTCATCAGCTGAATTGTTTGTAAGTATTCGTTCCCTCTATTTACAAGTCTGCAGCTGCAATGAAACCTGTGTGCTTTGGGCTTTTTCGGATTGCTCGCCACATTTAATTATTGTACAAAACATAAAAGCTGCACCTGGTCCCAGCATTGCAAATATGTGAGTGAACTAGTTTTGGGGGGAAATGTGTTTGAGTTTAAAGTACCAAGAAGATGTCATCACTTCAGAAAAAAAACTGTCTGTAGTAGAGAAATCATACCTGCTCTAACGTCTAATACCCTCAGTCTAAGTAAGTGTCAAACTCTGAGACACTGAGGTTATCAGTCTTGTAGAAATCCCTACTTCCCTTCCCTAATCTAGAAGACCCCTGCCTTTCACATAGCAGTTCCACCTGGGGCTGGGTGTACAAGGTTCAAGTCAAGCTACTGTAGTCCATGGGACCCTTGTCCTACAGACCAGCCAATTCACTATCCCCTTGTCCTTGTCAAGAAGAAAGGTCAAGTGAGAACTGACCCATAGCTAATCCTCCAGCAGGTTTTCAGAGGCCATTAATTGCCTGAGAGGAGATTTCCCATCTTTTGGAGATTGCGCCACCATCAGAGCAGCTTGTGGAGTTGAACCATGTACTTTTGCATTGGTAGCACAATTCCTTACTACAAGGTTTAATATCTTTCTCTTGTAGAAGAAAGACAGTCTCCTACCATGAAACTTAATGCTTCAGAAAACAAGCTGGGGGTGGGAGTAGAAAACACACTGGAAAATCAGTATTAATTGGTTTAAATTCGAAGCACTCAACAACAAAAACAGGTTTGATAATATTGGAATGCTTTACAAATTTGAGGGACGTGGTTATCTCAAAACTAAGAGAAAGAAATAAAAGGTACAAATACACATGGCCGCCACAACAAGATAAAGGTAAATAATCCAATTAAAAAATGGGCACAGGATATGAACAGACAATTCACCAAAGAAGACATTCAGATGGCTAACAAGCACATAAAGAAATGCTCAAAATCCCTAGCTTTAAGAAAGATGCAAATCAAAACAACTATGAGATATCATCTCACCCCAGTAAGAAGAGCAAAATTTAACAGAACAGCAAACATCAAATGCTGGCAAGGCTATGGAGAAATGGAACCCTTATTCACTGTTGGTGGGAATATAAAATGGTGCAAACACTATGGAAGGCGGTATAGCACTTTCTCAAAAAGTTCAAATAGAAATATCATTTGACCCAGCAATTCCACTATTGGGAATATACCCCAAAGAGACCATAACTGCCACCAAGCAGATATATGCACACCCATGTTTATCGCGGTTTTGTTCACAATACCAAAGAGTTGGAAACAACCTAAGTGCCATCAACAAACAAATGGAAGAGGAGCTGTGGTATATTCACACAATGGAATGCTATGCTGCATTGAAAAACAAGGAACTCATGCAATATTATTCAAGATTAGTGACCCTAGAGGACATTATGCTGAGTGAAGTATCTCAGTCACAAAAGGACAAATATTGCATGGTGCCACTGTTGTAAAACAGGACTGACGAGAGCCGAGAATGGGAGTTGAGTCTCTCTTCTAACTGCACACCTGACCACCTCTCTTCTCCTCTCCTCGCTCTCACCGCCAGCTTTCCCTCCAGCTTGCTCTCCACCCAGAACCCCTTCCACCATGTCCACCTCAGCAAGTTCCCAATTGAACAAAGGCATCAAGCAGGTGTATATGGCCCTGCCTCAGGGTGAGAAAGTCCAGGCCATGTATATCTGGATCGATGGCACAGGAGAAGGACTGTGCTGCAATACCCGAACCCTAGACTCTGAGCCCAAGAGTATAGAAGAGTTGCCTGAGTGGAATTTTGATGGCTCCAGTACTTTCCAGTCTGAAGGCTCTAACAGTGACATGTATCTCCTCCCTGCTGCCATATTTTGGGATCCTTTCCATAAGAACCCCAACAAGCTGGTGTTCTGTGAAGTCTTAAAGGACAACCGAAAGCCTGCAGAGACCAATTTAAGGCACACCTGTAAACGGATAATGGACATGGTGAGCAACCAACACCCCTGGATTGGAATGGAGCAGGAATACACCTTCATGGGGACAGATGGCCACCCCTTTGGTTGGCCTTCCAATGGTTTCCCTGGACCCCAAGGTCCCTCTTACTGTGGTATGGGAGCAGATAAAGCTTACGGCAGGGCCATTGTGGAGGCTCACTACTGGGTGTGCTTATATGCCGGCATCAAGATTGGGGGGACAAATGCAGAAGTCATGCCTGCCCAGTGGGAGTTTCAGATAGGCCCCTGGGAAGGAATTGACATGGGAGATCATCTCTGGGTGGCCCGTTTCATCCTAAACCGTGTATGTGAAGACTTTGGCGTTATAGCGACCTTCGACCCCAAGCCCATCCCTGGGAACTGGAACGGTGTTGGATGTCATAACAACTTTAGCACCAAGGCCATGCGAGAAGAGAACGGCCTGAAGCACATTGAGGAGTTCATCGAGAGACTAAGCAAGCGGCACCAGTACTACATCCGCGCCTACGATCCCAAAGGAGGCCTGGACAACGCCCGGTGCCTGACCGGATTCCATGAAACCTCCAACATCAACGACTTTTCTGCCGGTGTGGCCAACCGTGGCGCCAGCATCCGCATTCCTCCAACTGTTGGCCAGGAGGAGAAGGGTTACTTTAAAGACTGCCGCCCCTCTGCCAACTGTGATCCCTACTCAGTGACAGAAGCCCTCATCCGCACATGTCTTCTCCACGAAACTGGCGACGAGACCTTCCAGTATAAAAACTAAATGGACTAGACCTCCAGTCATCAAAAGCCGCCTCTTTTTCATCCCACATCCTCTTCTCCTTTCTCCTACTTGTTTCTACTAGCTGTAATTCAGAGCGCAAAATATCGAGGTCTTTTTTATTCCTCAGGCCCAGTTAATAACTCTTGCTTTTTTGAGGCCAGGGTAGAGGGGTCAAGTTCTTAATCTCTTCACGGCCATCCCTCCCCTTTTCCCTGTCACTGAAGCTTTCTTGAAGACTGAGGAATAGTGCATTAGAGGGGAGGGGGTAGGGAAACATAACCACCGCTTCCATTTAATCAGGCGTGTTTGTCCAGTAGGCATAGCTATCCAGACAGAGCATTTATGTTTGTGAAGGAAGGAAAGGAGGAATTTATTGAGGTAGCTGAATTGGGAGGGCCTGACTTAATTCTGTGGTAAAGTTAGAATTTCCTTGTTTGGATGGGAGACTCCATGGAAATTGAGAAGGAAGGTAGGGATATGACTGGACATATCCCTGCCTTAAGAAAAGATTCATACTACTTGGCCCTCAATGTTATAACACAAAGCAGAATAGTATTTTTATATTTAAATGTAAAAACAAAAAAATTATATATATATGGGTGTGTGAATATGTGTGTTTTCCTAAAAAGAAAAGGAGTCACCAGGAGAGAATTTATTTGAGTACTCTGGTTAGAAGTCAGCCTTTCCTTTTGAGAAGAGTGAAGCACTGCTTGAGAAGTGGCTATGTTCCACTACCACATGCAGGTTTCTGCCCACCCTTCTGAAAGGAGTGGATGCCAGTCAGCCAGTGTGTGGAAGCAGGAGGCTTTGGGTCATCAAGTTGATAAGATATATGTACTTTTACACACACTCACATACTCAAGAGTTTAGAAATAGGAGCTGGCTGGTCAACTTAAGCATGTTACCGACAAGGGGGTATTGGATTATTTTCTGGTGGGAGTAGCATGTCACTAAAGCAGGCCTTTTGATATATTAAAAAAAATTTAAAAAAAGCAAAACAATTTTAGATGTTAATCATTTGTAGGGTTTCTAAGTCTGTTCTACAGGTTCGCTTGTTTGCTTCAGCTGTCTTCCTCCATCATCTCTGGTGTTTTCAGAGATGGGGTCAGAACAGAAGTCAAATACTTGTCATTTACGTTCTAGAGTCTTCTCAGTGTGAAATATTCCTTTCCTTTGTTAAGGTTTCCAAAGTTCTTTTATAATTAAAATAAACCCCACACCCTAACTTAAAAAAAAAACAACAACAGGACTGACATCGAGGTTGGGGGCAGACTGAGAAAGATGGGTTCAATAATGTATACTGCGTTGAAACAGATGAGGGAGAAAACTGTTTAAAAGGGATATGTGATTAGGTATTTTTGTCATGACGGGAGTCCAGAATGAAGGCTGCATAGTGGAGTGGACCTGGGGGGAGGAATTGTAAAACAATGAAAGAATTTTTCTTTTACTTTTCCAAGAGGGGAGTGTACTGGGTGGGGGGAGAATTGTGGGGGGTGAAAAGAGCAACAATGAATGAATGGAAATTCAAAGTCTCTGTAAATTTTCATTAAAATTAATTATAAAAACAATGAAAAAAACCACCAAAAAACAAATACACATGGCAAGGTCTGCGAGGGGAGGCTTCTTGGCACAGAGTTCTCGTGTTTCCAGGGACCACACTTACACTCCTGGGAACAGACACTGCCCTCTCCCCCTAGAATGCTCTGCTGAGCCCTAGTCATCCTAGGTGGCCTCGCTCCAGGCCCATGATAGAGTACATTAGCCTCCCGAGGCTTAGTCAGCATCAGACTGTCCTGCCTATTTAAAGGGGAAAGCCCGCAAAAACAGGGCGATACAGGATTGGCTTATGTTTGAGTGGGGGCTCTTTTCCCCCTTCCCCCACCCCTTTCAGTTTACTGCTCTAGAGGCTTATACATTTTAAAATGACATATTGATTACAAAATGGAGTCCCTCAAGACTACCTCTTAATCCTTCCACCTTCTTAATGCCTTCTGGACTGGTCAACCTCTACTCATTGACTGTCAGAAACTAGAACCAAAGGCCAAGGAGCTCCACATTTCACCTGACTGAGTTCTCTGTGTTAAGGACAGTATTTCTGCCCCACTCTGCAGTACTACCTTTGTTAATACAGATGAGGAAATTGCTAAAATGTGGAGCCCCAGACCTAGGTTCTGGTCCTCGCACCAGCCTATACTTCAGCTGTAGGATTTAGAAAGATGGCACTTGTCTGCTTCTAAGTTTATTCAATAATGAAGTTTTTTGCTGAAACCTCAATCAGAAATTTAACTAGACCATGTGCTGAGGTTTATGTGTGAGGGTTTGTTAAGGACCTAGTTCGTTCCAATAAAAAGCCGACCATTGAAAGGAAAGGAGAGACAGTAACACATTTTCCTAGATCTAAATCATTAAAATTAAGACATGTGTTTCATGTTTTACTTATTTATGTGCTGGTTTATCTTGGAACTTTTATTATGAATATTAAGCATCCATGCTAACGTTGTTGATAGTTCTATCATAGCCTGAATTTACATCTTGCGAGGTTGCAGTGGAAAGAAAAAGACTTGAGATCTTCTTATTGTAATAAATGTCTTTTATTTTTTATGCGCTGGGAAACAGTTTTCTTTAATTTCCTATTATAAAATACTTACTATTGCTATCCTAATTTGTGGACATTTTTTCATCTTGTTTCAGCTACAAGTGTAAATAGAAGCTAAATGTGATTGTTCCTTTGGACACGGTGGTGCTCTTCAACCCTCTCTGGCTAGCAGCTTCATTGACTTTATCTTATCAGGGCTTGCCTAGTTGACAGTGAGAATGAAAATTTAATAATCACAGTGTCTGAACAGTCATTTTCACTGGAGAGGATCTAAGGGAGTGAGAATAGCTATTTTTGTCATTCATTGTGTTAACACTGCAATTAGCAAGAAGTTGACAGACTTACTATGGTTTTAGAAGATAGAATGTCCATTAATGAAGGTCACTGATAGTCTTTCTGTACAGGACACAGTTCCTTAGTAGATATATATTATTCTTTGGTTGTTTTACTGGATATTCTTTTTGAATTCTCCTGGATCAAAAGACTTTATGAGGGTCATATTCTTCAGTTATCATAATAGACCAATAGGTGGTTATTGTTGTCATGTACCATCAAGTTGGAACCAACTCATAGTTGACCCCCAGCAGGTTTTCAGAGGAAGTAAATTGCACAAGAGGAGATTGTCCATCTTTCTTCCATGCAGCAGCTAGTGTATTTGAACCACAAGCCTTTGGGTTAACAGCACAGCTCCTTACCACTAAGTCACGAGAGGAGGCATCTATCAAATAAAGTTATTGTTATGTATTTTTAATGAAGTTCTAGGATTAAAATTACTTATACATACAACTTTTATCTTTAGTTAACTATGGATAATGATTTAGGACTAGAGGTTCAGAGGGAAAACCTATAAATGTTTTATTGTTAGGTGCTTTCAAGTCCACCACAACTTATAGTGATCCGATGAACAAGGGTTCTGAACGTGACTTAATCCTGCACCAGTCATGGTCTCTGTCATGCTCTAGTCCACTCTTGTTGTCACTGCATCAATCCATATCACTGAGTCATCTTCTCTTACACTGGCCCTCTCACATTTTTAGTGTAATTTCTATCTCTTGTGAGATGAAATTTCACCTTCCTTCCCTCCAAGGAGCACTCTGATTGCACTTCCTTCAGGACAAAGTTGTTAATTCTTTTGTCTGCCCATGAGATATTCAGTACTACTTAACAATATTCAGTACTACTTAACAACATCACAATTCAAAAGTATCGCTTCTTCTTCAGTCTTCTTTATTCATTGTCCAACTTTTGGATGTATAAGAAGAAATAAAAAAGGGCTTGGTTTAGATCAGGCCTTGGTCTTTAAAGTAACATCTTTGCTATGTACTTCTAGACAGCAGATTTCCCTAATGTGGCATATCTTTTGATTGTGTCACTGCTGGATCCAAATAAAATGAAATGGTTGACAGCTTCAATCATTTTTCCATCTATTACGATATTCTCTATTGGTCCAGGGGTCAGGACATTTATATCTTTGATGTTTAGATGTAACCCATACTGAAGGTTGTATTCTTTGATCTTCTGCAGTATGTGCTTCAAATCTTCTTCACTTTCTAGTTGTGTCATCTTTAATGAAGATTATTGATAAGTCTTTTTCAATCCTGATGTCACATTCTTCCTCAGAAAGTAAAGAAATGGCTGAAGCAGTGTATAGACATGGAACCTCCAGAAATTCAAACTAGTTGCAGAAAAGGCCATGCATGGCCCGAGGAATATTATGGTTAATGTCAGGTGGATCTTGTCTGAAAGCAGAGAATACTGGAAGGATGTTTACTTATGGCTTTATTAATCAATAAAACAAATAATCACATTGGCTTTTGACTAAGTGGATCATAACAGATTTTGGCTAACATTGAGAAAAATGAGAATTCCAGAACATTTAATTGTGCTCATGCAAAACCTAAGAAGCAGTTGTTCAAATAGAACAAGAGACTACTGCATAATTTAAAATTATAAAAAATTTTCATCAAGGCTTTATGGTTCTTAGTCATGATAATTTTTTATATATTTCAATGCCTCTTCGTGTGGGCCTTGGGCAGCACAGAGCTTAGGAGATCCTAAGGAACTAGAGACGTTAAGCTAAGTGACCAAATAAATATTCCTCCATTACAAAATACCTCCCTTTCGTAATACCCATTATTCAGGGAAAGGTTATTACTATTACAATAGTGTCAACAGAGAACTTCTCAGTGGATTCCTGAGCACTGAAAACCACTCTTAGTGGAGTTTCTGAGATCAGGGGGCATGTGTTCAGATGGTGATGCTGCCATTTTTTTGCTTTCCAACCTCTTTCATCTTTCTTTCCAAACTCTTTCATCTTTCTTTTCTGCTCAGTTTATGGGGATATTGATAATCCTGACCTTACAGAGATTATAACAATTAGCAAATTTATCAAAATTAAAAGTTTTACTATGATTATTCAATTTATAGTCATGCTGTTTTTACTTCCTTCGTTCATGAGCTAGGAGAAAAAGTCTACTACTAATTAAATTAGTCTACTATACCAATAGCTCAGTTATAATGCTGGGTGCTATGTCACCAGTATTTAAAAATACCATCTGAATATTCCATGATAACAGATTTCATAGTTTTCAGGCTTAGATAAACTAGAAAGAGAAGTCTGATTATACACTTCAAAAAATCAGCCAAAAAAAAAAAAAATCTTAGGGATCACAACGAAATTGCTCCATGTTGTTCTGGGAGGTAAGACTGAACAATGAGTCACTTAGGATGATATAAATACAAAATACAGTGGCTGTGGCCATGGGGTCTTCTATCCCCACAATGATGAAGAGCACCAGGCAGTGTGTCATTCTGCTGTACATACCATAAGTTGGAGACACCTTAATGTCAATTAATAATAATGACAACATGAAAAATAACATGAGTTTAGAATCAGTGATTTTAAAATGGATTTGGATTTTAGAAAAAAGAGATTTTGGAAAGACCTGATTTATAGTTAGCTATAGCAAGACAGACATGGGCTGGGAATAGAAGCAAAAAGAATGGCTGTCCTGGGGCTGCTGGCTGGGGAGGTGTCCTGTAGAAGGTCCAAGACATTAGGTCTCTTGTGAAACAGAACCTTCCTGAGGTGAACAGCGGAGGGAAGAGGGAGTGAGATGGGATGCATAAGGAACAATGGAAACAAATTATAAAATTGAGATGAGCAGAGTGGGTTAGATTTCACTATTGTAGTTGTTAGATGTCATCAAGTCAATTAGACTCATAACAACCCTATGAATGACACACCTGAACCCTGCCCTATCCTGTGCCCTCATCATCATCTCTGTCATATAGAGCCCATTGTTACAGTCACTGAGTCAGTCTATCTCGTTTAGAGTCTTCCCTCTTTCACTGATCCTCCACTTTTCTAAGCATGATGTTCTTTTCCAAGGACTAGTAACATGCCCAAAATATGTGAGATGAGGTTTCACCATTTTTCCCTCTCATGAACACTGTGGAAGCACCCTCTTCAAGACATATTTGTTTCCTCTCTTGCAAGTTAATGGAATATTTGATACTCTTCTCTGATACCACAACTCAAAAGCATCAATTCTTCCTCTGTCATTTCACTCTCCAACTCTCAGATGAATAGGAGGTAATTGAAAAGATTTCATTAGATATTCCAAAAAGAAAAAAACCTTCTCTTTGCCCTACTTAAAAATAGAGAAAAGGAAAAAGTTCTAAAAATTAATTTAAGAGACATACTCACAATTTAGGGAAAGAACATGAGATAAGAGACAAGAGAATGTGAAGCACAATAGCAAAAATAGAGCACTTTATAAATAGCCACATGTAACTCATAGACCATTAATATTCAATGTATTTAACTCTAGCCACATATATTACTTCATCCTTGAATAAGATAATATATTTTTGGAAATTGGGACATTTAAAAATTTGCTGAAATGAAGAGAAGCTGTATGTGTTTGCTTTATATTTTAGCACATTTAAAACTATCTTTCACACAAGCAGTAAATAATTACCACAGATATATATCACTCAAGTAATTAGAATGACCAACAAGGATTAGATTTTTATTCACATTTAATCCTTGGAAGGTAAATGTGAAATCTAAGCTTCATACATAGTTAACTCAAAAAGTATTAATCTCCTCTTAGCTGTCTTAAAATATCATTCATTTTGTTGCTGAGAAGTGAAGATACGTTTGGGAAATCTTGCTCCCAAAACAAACTCTCAAAAGGACCCTTTTAGAAACTTCTGCCTCATCATTCTAGAGGAAAATGAAAAGTTACCCCTAGAACTAGCAGTCATTGGCTAGGGAAATATTTCCTCCAGAGACCTCATTTTCCTTACTTCACTGCCTAAAGCATTATTGCTGCCAAAAAGAAATTAAAAGCAAACTCCAGTTCTCTCCAGATGGCTTAGGATATTTTATCAATGAGAAAAATGAAAACCAGTGAATAAGCTGTGTACAATTTACATGAAATGTGTGAACTACCTTTACAAATTGTTATTTTTAAAAAATCAAGCCATTCTAGTCTCATTTTATTTGTTAACTCTTGGTATCAGAACATTTTAGATGAGAAAGAAACTTAGCAGAATCTTCAGATCTTTTACAGTTTCTTATAATCTGAACCCTTTTTCGTAAGTTTTAAAAAGGAACTATGAATCACAAGAATGCTCCAGACTTTTATTTCACAACCAAAAACCTTCTGCTCAACAGAGAATGACAAAGGGGAACAGTATCACATTCACCATCAAAAAGAAAATCTGAAGATCTCTTTCAAAATATAACACTATTGTTATTAGGTACCATCAAGTCAACTATAACTTCTTGTTGTTGTTGTTGTTGTTGTTTGCCTTCAAGTAGAGCACGAACTCATAGCGACCCTATAAACAAAAGGCCTGAATCCCCTCTGCAGTAGGCAAGGATTCTGAGTTTCCTCTGACATACTCTGGGCATGTTGCAAGGAGGGGTCCTTGGAGAGGGACATCATTCTTAGAAGGGTGAGGGACAGAGAAAGAGAGGAAGACCATCAATGGGATGGATTGATTCAATGACTGGGGTAATGAGGGTAGGTTTTTGAGAGACAGTAAAATTTGCACTGGCTAGAGCAGGTTTCAGGGCTATTGTATGTATTGTGCAAGCGATATGACAGCACATAGCAACAACTACAACTTGTCTTTAACAAGAAGTCTCTACTATTTCTCCATTATAATAAGATGTCCCCTTTTAACTGAAGAATTGTACATATATTATCATGTAAAAAAATACACCACTTATTATTTTATTGGGGTTTTTAAAACAAAAAATGAGTGGGTATTAATGCTGAAAAATTCTTTTTCGTCATTTATATAACATTCTCCTTTTCCCTTAACTCTTAATACCCATGCCATTGAGTAGATTCTGACTGATAGTGACCCTGTTGAGACAAACTAGAACAGGCCCAGAGTCTCCAGAGCTGTAGTTTTTGTGGAAGCAGACTGCCACATATTTCTTCTTGGCCTGGCTTGTGGGTTTAAACCACTGACCTTTCAGATAAAAGTCAAGCACTCAGGTATGATGCCATCAAGGTTCTTTTTATTAATATGATATTTTATATGCATGGATTTTCTGATCTTGCAACATTGTTATATTCTTGGAATCAGTACTACAATGTCATGATCTAAGTTTGGTTTTTCCCATGACTATTGTGTGTGTGTGTGTGTGTGTGTGTGTGTGTGTGCGCGCGCGTGCTTTTCAATTATTGTATTTGTTGATATTTTATGTAAGAATATTCCTTTATAGTCATATGTGAGATTGGCCTATAAATTTCAATTTTGACTTGATTTTTATTAGGCTTTGGAATAATCTATTTATTTATCAAGTTAATCTCTACAATCCCTTCAATTTAAATTGCTTCAGGCAAAAAATGGGTTGCATTCCTGATGCATAGAAGAGCCCTGGTGGTACAGTGTGTTGAGCAGCTAACCAAAACGTCAGAACTTCAAATCCACCATCTTTTGGAGGAGATAGCAAACGAGTTTGTTCCTGTGTTGATTAACAGCCTCAGAAACCTCGGTGGAAGGTCACCATTAATCAGAATCAGCTTAACAGCAGTGGTTCTAACATGACCTCTAGATATATGCTTTCTTCCACATGTCTCTTTTTTTCTTTAGATCCACAATGGTTAAGTGCAAAAAGTACATCATTTTAGCTACCCACATGCAGATTAAAGGCTTGACAGCAGTTCTTAAGTTCTTTGTAAACAAGTCCAAAGTAAATTATACATGAGCTCAATGGAACAATGTCATCTACATAATGTGAAATTTTAACAAAGAACCATGGAATAAAGATGCAAAAAATAGTGAGGAAAATTCTTATAAAAGACAGCAGCAGTGACAGTAACTGAGCTCTTCCAAAGAGTTAAGTATGTTATAAAGCTACAATAATTGACAAACCAGCACTGACATTAACGTAGATAGGAGATTGGAACAGAAATGAATCCAAAGGAAAAGGCCATCTACTTGAGTTACTGTATAACTCACTTTAAAACACAAGGTTAGCTTGCACAAAAAGCTGAGACAAGAATTTTCCCCAAAACTGACAAAGGTAGAACTTTTCCCAAGAGCCAATACCCTGAAAGTAGACTTCTAGCATTATACATTTTTAGAAGATAGGTTTCTGTTCCTTGAAGTCACCTTTGATGGCTTTGGTAATTTTCTGTTATAGCAGCAGTAGAAAATGAAAGTATGTGTGGGAGAGTAAGCCAGCACAGATCAACTTTCAAGAGGACCACACAAACACTGGCGCTTGGCATACTACTGCTATGTCTCTGCTTGGAAGTAGACACTCTCTGACCTTGCAGTTTATATTTTCTTTTGAAATTGTGCAAATTTGGAGATTCAACATAGTAAAAGTCTGCCAACTGGATGCCAGTTGTGTAATTGTTCAGATCTCTCTAATTCCAGGATACCAGGGCTGGAATAGGGAAAAATAGCAATAACTACTTATTTAGCAAATAATCCACAAGTTCTGTACTAGGTTTTGCACATCCACATTCATTCGTTTCCTCAGCATATATCTTTTATGTGTTCCTCAGGGGCCAGGTGGTGTCTGAGGTACTGGGAATGATAGTCACTGGCTTGGTCACTGGCTTTGAAGAGTGTAGAGCTCAGTGAAAAAGCAAATAGTAGAGGGAGACACCTAAACCACACTTGGGGCTTAGAAAACATTTCCAAAGGGAGGTATGTTTTTCCTGAGGGCGGAAAAAGACTACTGCTGACATAGTGACTAGCAAGGGGCTAAAGAAACAGGAGACAGACTGACACAGTGAGTCCAAGTGAGGACTAGGAGGAAAGAAGCTGACAGGCAAACAAAGGCCACGTTTCTAAGACCTCATATGTTTTAAAAGCAATGAGATGCTGAGGGCACAAAAAGTTATGTGTGGAAGTGACCTAAATGCCCATGGTCTCCACTTCTGTCACACTGCCTTCATCTCCCAATCAGTACCTATGCCCTCATGGGGAGTTCCTTATGATCAACTGATGGAGGAAGAGAAACTTTGGCCTGGTTTGCAGATGATTATGCATCCCACTCTGAAGTGACAGCTCTGTAGCCTCTTTATGGAATTTCCCTGCGTCAACTGTACAGTTTGTTGTACATTTTTCTTGGAAGGGAAAATGGTTACAGTTGGTGATTCATAGACTGTGGCCACTGACTTGGCTAGATAATCAGGGACTTTGAAGGAACATGATTAGAAAATTAGTAACAAGGAGATATGCGGAAGCAACATATGTATATATACTTGTCTGAATGGTACCAAGAAGTGATAACATTTTGTTTCATTTGAATGTTTACCAAACGGTGACTTTGACAGAGGAGAATTTTATCACGTTAAGAGGGTGAAAGTAGCCATTCTCTTCTCTCAGACACTCCTGTTGTCTGAAGACTTCCCAATAGACCTAGGTTGATGTCTTAGTTTGGGATCTGTAGAGAAGATGTGTGTGTGTGTGTGTGTGTGTGTGTGTGTGTGTGTGTGTGTTGTTGTTGTTGTTGTTAAGTACCATTGAGTCATCTATGACTCATAGCAACTCTATGAGAAACAATTCTACATATATACGTTGTTTTTGTTGTTGTTTAATGCTGTCGAGTCGTAGACGACTCATAGTGACCCTATGAACGAACAGCCTGAGCACTGTTTGTACATAGAGTTTCCAGAGGCAAGCCATTTTGGAAGTGGATGCCGCTCCTGCTTCCAGGCTTGATTTAGTCGGGAAGCTCCAGCCAACACTGTCCACCATGGGTGCCCATTACCACGATTGGCACATCACTGTCACAGGCTTCAGCATCACAGCAACCACGAGTTACCTCTGTACAGCAATGCACAGACCAGTGCTATACCACCTAGAAGAATGTTTGACAGGAAGACAATTTGAACCTGGCCGAGGGCCACAGATCACAATCACCCACCTTCGGCTATATATATACACGTAGGTATGCATATATATGTATGTTTGTATACAAATATATGTGTGTGTATTGTTGTTGTGTACTGTCAAGTGGAAACTAACCCATAGTTTGTCTTCCAATGAATTTTTAAAGGCAGTAAGCCTCACAAGGAGAGTTCTGATATCTTAGTGATAAAGAATTACACTTTCAATACAAAGATATGCGGTTCAAGTACAGCAGCGGCTCTGCAGGAGAAATGTATGCATCACAGTTGTATCATTTCTTCTTGCCTATTTCATCTGTATGCTGAGCAAATCATTCATGTGACTGGATGACATGATGAAAAATGAGGCACCAGGATTGAAGAAAACCCTCCAGCAATCTGTGTTATGCAGAAGAACAACCATGCTTGGTTATTTTAAGCAACTTTAAACATTTACTGCAGAAGAAAAAAACTACAGCCTTCAGTATAGGTTACATGTCAACATCAAGGAAACAAAAGTCCTTACCCATGGACCAATAGGTAACAACATAGTAGATGTGGAAATGATTGAAGTTATCAATAATTTAATTTTAATTGGATGCACAATCAACACTCATAGTAGCAACAGCAAAGAAATGTGAAGATATGTTGTATTGGAAATGTCTGTCAAGGACCTCTCCAAAAGTGTAAAGGAGTACTGATATCAGTTTAAAGACTAAGGGGTGCCTTGTCAATTGTTCTCTATGCATCTTAAAGTCGGACAGTGAATAAAGATGACATAAAAAGAATTGATGTCTTTGAATTGTGGTTTTGGAGAAGAGTATTGATTATCCCATGGACTGCCAGATGAATAAACAAATTGATCGGTCTTGGAGAATACTCCTTCGTGACAAAGATAGTGAAACTTCATCTCACATACGTTGTCATGTTGTCAAGAGGGGTCAGTCCTTGTAAAAGATATTATGCTGGGAAAGATAGAAGATTTGAGAAAGAGAGGAAGATGCTTAATAAGAGGGATTAACACAATGAGGTTATCAATGAGCTTAAGTGTTCTGGATATTGTGAGCACGGTATAGGACAAGACAAGATTCCAATCTGTTGTTCTTAGGGTCACTATGTGTTGTAGTAAATTCAATGATACCTAATAAAACAATATGAATCAGAATCAGCCCAACAGCAGTGACTTTATATTTGATATTGAGAATTGTATTAGAAGGGAGCTCTGGTCACCTACTGGGTAAGGAATTGTGCTGCCAATCCTTTTGTGCAAGTAGTTTAAATCTACTAGCTCTTTCACAACAAAAAGAAGAGCTACCTCTTCTTTGATAGAGTTCTGATTTACACCTGCAAAATCTGATTGAGGTCAGTTTATGAGTATGTTCCAACACTACGGCATGTAACAAAAAGAAAAACAATGACAAATTAACAGAGAGCTCTGATCACGGAGTGGTAAGGATCTACACGGCCAACTGAAAGGCAAATGGTTTGAGTCCACCAACAATCTCATTCTATGTGATTTGCTGCTTCTGAAAATCCTCTGGTGGGTCAGCCATGAGTTTATTCTGACTTGATGGAATTTAACAAGAAAAACAATACATAAATAAAAAGCCCTCATGGCTTAGTGGTAAGGAATTGTGCTGCCAACCCAAAGGTATGCTGTTTGAATCCACCAACTCTTTGTAGGAGAAAGATGAGTGATCTCCTCCCATGTGATTTGCCACCTTTGAAAACCCACTGGAGAGTCAGCTGGAAGCAGATTCTGACAGTATGTAACAACAATAAGTCAATATATAATAAAATATCAACAATAAAAATACTTATTCAAGAATAACTAAAAATTTATACACAGAATGATAAACAACCATGGCCTCCTAAAAATTAAATACTTAAACACATCAAAAGACTTCTCTAAAAGAATAAAAATAAAACCTCCAGACTGCAAAATATATTTTGTAACATATTGAAGAAAGTATTAATATACACATTTTATAGAAATATTCAAAACCTTAATGAAAAGAACAGAAACAATCCAATTCTTTTTAAGGACTAAAGATATGAGCATGCATTTTACCAAAGAAGATGCACAACCAATAAACACATGTAAAAAAGTTTGTGATCATTAATCATTCTAAGCAACTCAGGCTATTACTGTTGAGTTGGAATGGACTCATAACTTGCCCTTCAATAAGATTTTTCACAGTCCATAAACCATAAGGTTGTATGAAAATTAATTTTTAAAAAATAAAAAAGTAAGAAATTATACATCTTTCACCCTCAGAGCAGCTAGCCATAAGTAATTAGATGCAAATCAAAACAATGAGGGGTCATTACACCTCAGTATTTATAGCAAAGTTCAAAAGAGATGACAACAAATGCCGACAATTGACTTGACACTTTTTTACATGCTATTCAGTCAGAACTGATTAATGGCTAACTGTCTAATGGGTTTTCAGAGGCTATATAGGGGAGGAGATTATCCTGGTAGATTCAAATCTGTGTGCCTTTGGGTTGACAGCATAAGTCCTTACCACTAGGCCACCAAAATCCCCAAAGAAATAGTGTGGGGAAATTGAATCTTATCATACATTGCTGATGGGATTGTAAAATGGAACAACTGTGGGGGGAAATAGTACTGCACTTCTTAAAAAGCTATAGTGATACTTATGATTCCGTAGTCCCATTAAGAAGACAAAGATTCTAACCACTGGACCAATTAGCAGCATCAGGATGGATGGTGAAGAGATTGAGATTGTTCACAGCTTTGGTTTGCTTGGCTCCACAGTCAATACTCTTGGCACCAGTAGCCAGGAAATTAAAAGAAATTAAAATTAAACTAAAATGAAAAGAAATTAAAAGCCATGGGAAAGTCTACTGTTAGGGACTTCTCCAAAGTACTAAAGAGCAATGGTATCTCTCTGAAGACTAAGGTACATATGATACAGGCCATGGTCTTTGCTATCACTTGTTATGCATTAGAGAGTTGGACAGTGACTAAGGAGGATAGAAAGAGAATTGACACCTTTGAGCTGTGGTGCTGGAGAAGAGTATTGAGGGTACCATTGACTGCTAGGAAAACAAACAGATTCATCCTGGAAAGGGTTAAACCGGGCTGCTCCCTGGAGGCAAGGATTCTGAGACTCCACGTAACATACTTTGGAGATGTTATAAGGAGGGACCAGTCCTTGGAGAGGGACATCATGCTTGGTAGGGTGGAAGGACAGTGCAGGAGGGGAAGGCCCTCTATGAGGTGGATTGATTCAGTGACTGGGGTAATCGAGATGGGTGTATCAGAGACAGTGCGATTTGCACAGAACAGAGCAGAGATTAGGGCTGTTGTACATAGGGTCGCTATGAGTCGCAAGCGACTCGATGGCACATAACAACAACAATCTCATTAGTAGGCTTAGTGAAATGAGAGCTGTGACACAGATATACACATCCATCTTCCTCATTTTTCACAGGACTAAGAAAAAGAAAAGTACCTAAGGGCGAACCATCAGATGAGTATGGTACGTGCACCCAACGGAATACTATGCAATGTCAAAAATAACAATGTATCTGTGAAATATAGATATGGCTGAACTTGGCAGATATTATGTTGTATGAAATCCACTGTTATAAAAAGTCAAGAAAATATTTGCATGGCAAAAGACCTATTCTTTAATGGCTACCATGAATGAGAAGAGGAGGTAGGAAATTCACTACGTAGTAATATAGATACTATTAACTTGCATGAAGGAAAAGGCACAGTAAGAGGGAGAACAGCATAAAATACAAAGCAAGAAACAAGGAGGAACCCACAGTTAAAGGCACAAGAGTAAATGCTAGTACATATATAATCATGCAAAAAATCAAATAACAATAATCTATGAATGGAAACAGATATGCAAGATGAACAGATGAGAAAAGGTGAATGGGATTACATCCATGCATATATACAGGTCTGGCAGAGAATATTTCGACATACGGACTTCTATGTGTTGCAATTATATTTATAATATGGTAAAACATATTGAGGAAAGAGTTATGAAAACTTCTTAGTCATAATTAAGTCTCCTGAGGGCATTAGTCACAGGACCTGTGGAGTCAAAACATAGTTTCAGAAGACAGAATGATCAATTTACATAAAGTAGCAATGTTCTGCTTCATAGTTTAGTAAGTATTAACTAGGTTCTTAAAGATTTATGAGAGCCCATCTAAGATGCATGTACAACCTGCCCTCTCCCGGTTCAAAGAAAGGAAGACTGAAGAAAACCAAACACAAATAGTCCAAAGGACTAAAGAACCATACAAACCTCAATCTTTTAGCACTTAGTTGAACCACAGGCTGTATGTTCTTTTTACATGCCTTCTTGTCAACTAGAACTCATAGTGACCCAATGAACAACTGATCTGAAATGGCTAATGGAGAGTGAAAGGTTTCAGATAATAAGGAGTGAACATTTCCTCAATTCATTTAATAGAAAAATAATATCACAATTAAGCAATTACTTTTGCTTTAGTATTCATTGATCAATTATATGTCTTAGGTACTGTCTTGTTCATATGTTAACTCATTAAATCACCACTGCTCTCCTTTAGATGTTTGTTGTGGTTACATGCCATTGAGTTGGATTCAACCCACAGCGGACCCTCCAGTGAGTCTTCAGCAGCAACAAATAGCACAGGAGGAGATTGTCCATTTTTTCTCCTGTGCAGTAGCTATTGGATTTGAACTACAGACCTTTGATTTGGCTTTTCAACTTCTTACCACTAGGCCACCAGAACTCCCTTGTTTACATGTAAGGATATTTAAACATTTTAAAATTGTAATTTCAGTGGAAGTTTACACAGTCAATTGCTTTCTATTCAATAATTCATATACATATTCTTCATAACAGGTTGGCAATTCAGACCTATTAGCCATTCTGAGGAAGATATGACATTCTGCTTCCATTTCAGTATCTACAGCCTTGAAAATTCTATGGAGCAGCCTTGCATTATTCTATATGGTCCATATGAGTCAGAATCTACTAAGTGGCAAAGTTTTGGTTCAGAAGTGAAGCTAGTGTGCTCCTTGGAATTGAACATGGGCCTGTTCTTAGAGTCCAGTCCCTGGACTGGGACATTATGCTTGAAAAAGCAGAGTCAGCAAAGTAGAAAAAAATCTTCAAGGTGATAAATTTACACAGTGGCTGCAGAAATGGGCTTAAGTGCAGCAGATAATATGGGGATGGCACACAACTGGGCTGAGTTTCATACTGTGATACAAAGAGTCACTATAATTCAGAACCAAAGTGAAAGTACAAAAAAACTAAACAAAGCTTGAAGAGTTAGTTGCTGGATGTGCAATGGTTAATAAATTTGGCTTCTACCTGGAAGCTTGGAGTTTTTAATTCATCCAGAGTCAACATGAAAGAAAAACCTGGAGCACAGAAAAGTCCTGTGGAGCACAGTTATAGTCTAAAATTGACTTGAGAGCAACTGATTTGGTTTGGGGTTTGGAGCAAAGGGAGTTGGGTTTTTTAATTTTGTTTTTAACATCGTAATACATGTATCTATTCATAAAAGCATTAACTACAAATGTGCCAGGTCACACAGCCCTCATACACACAGTGACTTCATAAAGACTTCTTCAAGTAACAAACACATCTTTTTTTTTAAATTTTATTAGTTTTAATGAACATTTACAGGGATTTTGGGTTTTCATGCCTTCATTGCCGCACCATTCTCTCTACCCTCCTCCCCAGTTTGTTCTTCTTCCCCGCCATCCGAATGTCTGTTTTGTTTTGTTTTTTTGTTTTTTTTTTAAATTTAGGTTGTTTATTTTTCATTTCAATGAACATCTACAGAGATTACGGGATTATGCAAATTAAAACAACTATGAGATATCATCTCACCCCAGTCAAAATAGCAAAATTTAACAGAACAGCAAGCAACAAATGCTGGCGAGGTT
>NW_006399822.1:12766507-12768125 GCF_000299155.1 Elephantulus edwardii
TCTGTAAATGTTTATGAAAATTAAGAAAATATAATTATAGAAAAAAAATTAAAAAAAAACAACCCCCCCCAAAAAAGAGATCTCTTTTTGTTTCTTGTAGTAATGAACAAACACATCTTAACTTGAAACAATGAGATCCAGAGATGGGAAATAATTTTGCCCAACTCAAGAATCTTTTCAACAACAAGGCCAGGAATAAAATTTATTATTTGATATTTAGCCTCCTCTTTAGTAAGTTACTAGTTCTTCACTCTAAAACTCCTACTCAGAAGAAAATTGGAATGAGATCATGCATTTCTTTCCATGTCAATAGCTTTGTTAACTCTAAGCACCATTTAGTTCTGTTTCCATACCACTTAAAGAACATTGACATTTTCATCTGAAGTAGATCTCAATTCCTTCTCTTTTCTGAAATGTATGCAACGTAACCATTTTATTGTCCCAGTATGTCTTTATTATCTGAAATAAGCCCTTGCAAACAACTTTGGTGAAGAATGCTATCTTTTATCCATACTGTGTTCATTGATAGGAAAGTCCTTTACTGAAATAGTATTCACATTTTTTTTTCTTTGAGCTCTAACTCATTTTCTCCTGTTCTGGATAATTTTCATAACTGTTCCAGGCCTCCTTTGTCATCTTTTTGTGTTTTGTAAGCGATTCATGTGTCTCCTAAATAATTCTTCATTTTCCTCTTCAACCAGATGGGTTTTCCAGTTTCTTTATGCACTGTTGTTATAGATATCATAGTTTTCTTTCTATAACTGTATTTCCTCTAACTCTTTTTATGTTCAGACAGATGTGATTTTGCTTTGTTGCCCTGAAATAATGAAAGGATCAGAATAAAATTATATTTCCCTAATGAGACACTTCCTTTTCATAGGGATTGGTTTAGAAGTCCATGAACTATGTCTTTGATGAAATAGGAGATAAATAAAAATGAATCATTTCACCATTTGGACAATTTTTTTCTTTCTTCTTAGTTGTTCTCAACTACCAAGGGCAAAAGACAAGACATTTCTTTTACTGAGACTAAATTATATCTCTGGATATATTATATTCTTTTACATTTAATTAGGATTGTTTGGATGCTAAGGATCTATGTTGTAATAAGCAGGTGGTAGTATCCTACTCTTGTTGCTTCTGTATAATACAGTTGATGGGAACTTGCAGACTTGATTGCTATGAAGACACTCTATCAATAGCATCCTTCTGATAGAGTAAATTTTATAGAGTTCTCCTGCAGGCCAAAAGGATTTCTAGGAGATCATCTGAGGTTGTTGTTGCTGTTGTTGTGATGTGCCATCGAGTCGCTTGCTACTCATAGCGACCCTATGTACAACAGCCCTAAACTCTACTCTGTCCTGTGTAAATCACACTGTCTCTAACACTCCCATCCCGATTATCCCAGTCACTGAATCAACCCACCTTATAGAGGGCCTTCCCCTCCTGCACTGTCCCTCCACCCTCCCAAGCATGATGTCCTTCTCCAAGGACCGTTCTCTCCTCACAACACGTCCAAAGTATGTTAGACGGAGCCTCAGAATCCTTGCCTCCAAGGAGCCACCCGGTTTAACCCTTTACAGGATGAATCTGTTTGTTTTCCTAGCAGTCCATGGTA
>NW_006399822.1:12769486-12779571 GCF_000299155.1 Elephantulus edwardii
GCACATCCAGGGCAGCATCTGTTAACTGAAATATGTCAATTGGTATACCATCTATTCCTGGAGCCTTATTTTTTTGCCATTTCCTTCAAAGCAGCCTGAAGTAAGTTATTTTTTAGAGAATGGTCTTTATTTTTATGAGATAACTAAATTAAGAGGACTAGTGAGTTTGGTTTGGGACAATGATTCCCCCCCCCCATATATTGAGACTGAAAGTCTATCAGGTAGTTCAGTATGGAGAGTTTGACTTAAGGAGAGAGAGAAAGAGAGAGAGAGATGTGTGTGTGTGTTTGTGTGTGTGTGCCATTTATATCACAAATCAATATTAAATGAAAGAACATTTAAACATCAGGATGAGAAATATTCAAAGGGTGAAAGTATCCACAAAAACATCCTAAGGACTGTAAGTATTTACTTAAGTATTGGATATAGAATAAGAATACTCAATGGAAATGTAAAAAAAAAAACCAAAAAGAACATAAAATAGAAGTAAAATCAAGGAAAATGCTATCAAAGAAAATGTGTCTCAAGAACTAAGACAAACTTACCGCAATATCCAGAGATGGTTTGAGATTTCTTAAGACAAAGGACATCAGGGATGAACCACTGAAGTTTCCAAAGGACAGTACATCCTTTTGCTCTATGGTCCAGGTACTGCCATCCTTGAACCCTTCTAACTGCAACACCTAGAGACAACTTGGGATTTCATAAGCCAAAGGAGAACATGAGTGGACCTGCTGTGGTTTTCCAGAGAACAACACTCATCCTTTAATGCCCCAAAGAACACAGGCCCTCAGTGCCAATAGTGGAGCACTAATAAACACATCTTTCAAGGAACATCACCCTCCCCTGGGACATTACACACTTATAAGAGCCTAACATCTACCTAGAAAAGACTTACATAATGTCAAGAAATCAGCAGAGAGCCTCAAAACTCATATAATCCTTCTCCTAAAAAACAGATCATACTGCAGACCCAATGAAAACCCTAGACAGAGAGAATCAGAAGAAATATGTTGATGAGGAGCTTTTTAAACATACAGATGAAGATGCAAATGATAGAAGAAACAATGGAAGCTATTAAGAAAGTGAATACTCCAGGGGCAAGGAAGCAGAAGAAACATATTAATGAGGAGCTAATTGAACAGCTATAAAAGAAAATGCAAAAGATGGAAGAAAAACTTGAAACCATAGATAAAGAAGTACAAGAACTTAAGTATCATCACAAGAGAGAGGGGGTATAGGGAACATAGTACTGGAAATAACAGAAATTCATGAAAAGGCAATCCAGAATATTAATTCCAAAATGGCAGAAGTGTCTAACATGATGGGGGGACAAAAATATAGAACAGAGGAGATGGAACAGAGTCAGCGAGCTAAAAGACAAGAGTCTCAATGGAAACTTTACTATTATTGTGTACAGTAAAGTTGGAACTGACCCATAGTTGACCCTCTTATGGGTTTTTGGAGGGAGCTAATCACATGGGACAATATTGCTGATCCTTCTCTTGCAAAACAGCTGAAAGCCTAGAGTAGATTGCTTTTGGGATTACAGCACAGCTTTTTGCCACTAGACTACCAGAGCTCCCTATGTTTCAATAGAAAACATACTAGAAGAAAAGTCAGAGATTAAACATTAAAAAAATGAAGAAAACATCAAGATCACGTAGGATGAGATCAAAAGGAGCAACGTATGAACCACTGGAATTCCAGAACATGAGAGGACAGAAAATTCACTGAGAAAATTGTGGGAAAGATACTAGAAGAAAACTTCCCCCGTATCATGAAAAATGAAGAAATCCACACCCAAGAATCTCAGTAAATATCAAATGGACTAGACAGAAAACAAAAACAAAAAAACCATCAAGACAGATCATAGTAACATTTTTGAAATAAAAAAATAAGGATAGACTATTAAAAACAACATGAGAAGCAGAATCACCAACAAAAGAAAAGCAACTAGAATAATTTCTGATTTCTGAGCAGTAACCAAGGAATCAAGAAGACAATAGGATGGCATATACAGAAAGTTGAAATGAAACAATTGCCAACCGAAAATCTATTTAGCAAAGCTCTCAGTCAAATATGAAGGAGAAACTAGGTCATTTGCAGTAAAGAAAGAAATTAAGGAATTTGTGAAAATAAGACCAAAACTACAAGAAATTTTAAGGGAAGGCTTTCACACAGAGACACCAAAGGTAAATAGATGAACCATAGCAATCAGAAACAATAGGAAAAGAAACAGCAAAATGGCAATGATAAAGCCTGACTGGCCAATATCACACTTAATGTGAATGGACTAAATATTCCAATTAAAAGAAAAAGAGTAGCTGAATGGATTTTTTTAAAACAAAAAAGCCCATAAATGTTTTACCTACAAGGTAGACACATCTAAGTAATGAACAGAAAGACTAAAGAACACAGACTGGAAAAAAAAAATACCAAGCAAATGGCATCCACAAAAATGCAGGAGTGGAAATACTAATCCCTGATAAAATAGATTTCAGGATAAAAACTACCATAAAAGATAAGGAAGAGCACTATGTAATGATTAAAAGCAAAATGGATCAAGAATACTTAACTATCGTAAAAATTTATGCGTCATAAGATAGATCTACAAAATACATAAAATAACAGTTAACAAAATTTAAGAAATAAATAGACAACACTACAATAGTGGTAGGAGACTTTAATACACTACTCTCACCAAAGGATATGAAAAAACAAACAAACTTTAAAAACTTAAATAAAAAAATGCAAAAGACTTAACAAAGATGTAGAAAATCTGTACAAACAACCAATTTGACCTTGTGGATGTATTCAGGATGTATTCACCAGGCTAAATACTCAATTCAGTAAACAAACAAGTATAAATTTAAACAAAAATGTTTTAAAAAATACTCAGTTCACTTTCTTTTCAAGTGCACATGGTACGGGCACCAGAATTGACCAAATATTAGGACACAGCAAGCCTCAACAAACTAAAAAACACTAAAATAATACAAAGTATGTTCTCAGACTACAATGACATAAGATTAAAATTAACCACAAAAAGATAAAATTTACAAAATCACCCACAAGAAAGTCAAATAACATTCTGCTAGTGCATGATTTGGTTATAGAAGAAAAAAAGAATTCAATAAAAAGTACCTTGAAACAAAAGAAAATGAAAATAAAACATACTAAATCCTCTAGGGTGCAGTTAAGGCATTCCCCAGGGAGCAGTTCTGAGCAATAGATACACACATAAAAAAGGAAGAAGAAAAATTAATGATCTAACTCAACACTTGCATTAAAAATAAAAAGAACAACAATCTAGAAGAAAGGAAATTATAAGGACAAGAACTGAAATAATGATATAGAAAACAAAAAAATTAAATTGTCAGTAAGAACTGGTTTTTTGGAGCTGGGATTTTTTTTAAAGATCAATAAAATTGACAAATCACTGGCAGACTTAGCAAAAGGGGAAAATTAACCAAAACAAAATAAACAACTCAATTAAGAAAATATACAGGTGGCATCACAATAGAACCAGATGAAATTAAATCAGTGACATCAGAATACTATGAAAAATTATGTAGTTGTTGTTGTTGTGTACCATCAAAGCAGAATCAACCCGTAGCTGGTCCCCCAGCAGATATTTAAAGGCAATTAATCACATGGGAGAAGATTGTCCATCCTTCTCCCACAGAGCAATTGATGGACTTAAACTGCATGCCTTCAGGGATTGTTGTGCAGATTCTTGCCACCAGGTCACCAGAGCTTCCTTTCAATTTTTTTTAAGTAAAATTAAATTGATAATATTGGAATATTATGGAAAGCTATATTCTGATAAACTTGAAAACTTAGAGGAAATGGACAAATTCCTTGAAATTCATGTCCTACCCAGATTGACATGAACAGATGTAGAACACTTGAACAGATCCATCACAAAAGAAGAAATTAAACTGGTCATATAAAGACTCTACCAGAAAATACAGTCCATAGCTGAATTCTACCAAATGATTTCAAAAAACAGGAAAAGTAGGAACACTCCTAGAATCATTCTATGAAGCAAGAGTAACCATAATACCAAAACCAGGCAAAGATATTACCAGAAAAAAAAAACCCTACAAACCAATATCTCTCCTGATTATATATGTAAAAATTCTTAACAAATTGCCGGCCAATAGAATTCAACAATGTATATTAAAAAATCATTCCATTCATAACAAGTAAGTAAGGATGGTTCAACATAAGAAAAACAATCACCATAATTCATCACATTAACAAAGCAAATAATGAGAACCACATGATCATAGATTTGATGCGAAAAAGTCCTTTAACAAAACCCAATACTCCTTCCTGATTAAAAACTCAGCAAAATAAGAATAGAAGGGAATTTCCTCAACATAGTGAAAAGTATATATGCAAAACTAAGATGTTATATCATTCTCAATGGAAATATTAAAAGCATTCTCCTTGTGAACAGAGGGACCAGACAAGTAAGCCCACTATCACTACTCCTATTCATGTAATATTGGAAATACTTGCTAGGGCAATACAGCAAGAAAATGGAATAAGAAGCATCCAGATCAGCAAAGAGATCTTTAAACTGTCTTTATATGCAGATTATATGATACTGTACACAGATAACCCCAAGGACTCAACAACAACAACAACAAAAATAAAAAAAAAGAGAGAACATGATAGAGTTAATAGACCATTTCAGTAGAGTGGCATAATAAAAGATCAACATACAAAAGTAAATGGAATTCCTCTACAGTAATAAAAAAAAAAAACACAAAGAAAGAAATAAAGAAACCAGTAACATTTACAATAACCAACTACAATTGAGATACTTGGGAACAAATCGAGCAAGAGACACAAAAGAACTTTACAAGGAAAATAATAGAACATTTCTATGAGAAACAATAAAAGACTTAAATAAATGGAAGCATGTTCCCTGTTCATGGATAGGAAGACTCAATATAATGAAAATGACAATCATACTGAAAGCACTCTACATACTTAACACAATCAAAATACAGATATCAGATTCATTTTCAAAGAAACAAAAAAAGCAATTTGCAATTTTATTTTGAAAAGAAAGAGAATTAGAATAAGCAAAACACTTCTGAAAAACAAAAATGATGTGACAGGTGTAATACTCCTTGATCTCAATACCTACTACATGGGGAGGGGGAGGAAGTGAAGGGGTGTGAAGCCAGACCTGGGGAAAAGCTGGACCTAGGAAGCAGGGAGTGGTCCAGACAGGAAGTGGCTGGACAGCAGAATTTGAGTAAGTTCCTTGCACATGCCCAAACAGCGAGAATCTGCACAGGTGCCTTGTGCCCATCCCCACCCTGAACCTGTACCCATGCCCTGTGCCCATACCTCCAAACTTTGCCTTTAGTCCAGAATGTCTAAATCTGACCAACCTGCAACAGTTATAAACAGAAGAGACTGCTTTCACAGGCCCTAAACTGAAACTACTCTTGGGTCAGAAATTTAGAGAGAAATGCAGGCCACATAACTACCCTTTCTTTTCTGGAGCAGTAACTTGAGATCACCTCAGGTATGAAAAACTTTGACAAAAATCCAAAACCCTTTCCTGAATAAAACACTCAACAAAATAGGATTAGAGGGGAATTTCTTCAACATAGTAAAAAGTATATACATAAACCCAAGAGCCAACATTGTTCTCAATGGAGAGAGAGTAAAGGCATTCCCCTTGAGAACAGGAACTAGACAAGGATGCCCACTAACACCTCTCCTATTCAATGTGGTATTGGAAGTCTTAGTGATAGCAATAAGGCAAGAGAAGGAAATAAGAGGTATCCAAACTGGCAAAGAGAAGGAAAATTATATCTATATGCAGATGATATGATAGTGTACTTAGAAAACCCTAAAGACTCAGCAAAAAAACTACTGGACAGAGTTGACCAATTCAGCAAAGTGGCAGGATATAAGATCAACATACAAAAATCAATTGGATTTCTTTACAGTGACAAAGAAAATGCAGAACTAGAGCTAAGAAAAACAATACCCTTTACAATAGCTAATCACAAGATTAAATACTTGGGAGTAAACCTAACCAAAAAGACAAAATATCTATTCAAAGAAAATTACACAACATTACTACAAGAAACCAAAAGAAAGGAGCTCTGGTGGCCTACTGGCAAGAAGCTGCATTGCAATCCCAGAAGTATGTAGTTCGAATCCATCAGATGCTCTACTGGAGAAGTAGGGACAATCTCCTCCTGTACCAGTCAGATCCAATTTGATGGTACACACACACAAAATAATAAAATTTAAAATTGTTTTAAAAAAGAAATAAAAAGAGACCTGGAGAAGTGGAAGAATATCCCTTGCTCATGGAAAGGAAGACTAAATATTATAAAAATGGCAATACTACTACAGGCAGTTTACACATTCAATGCAATCCCATCCCAATACCAATTCCATTCTTCATTTAAATGGAAGAGGCAATCTCCAATTTCATTTGGAATGCAAAGACATCCCAAATAAGCAAAACACTTCTTAAAAAGAGAAACAAGGTGGGAGGCATCTCACTCCCGGATTTAAAATCCTACTACACTGCCGTGGTGGTCAAGAAAGACAGTGTGGTACTGGCATAATGACAGACGCATAGATCAATAGAGTAGAATTGAACTGAGAATCCTGAATTCAGCCCATCTGCCTATGGTAAATTGATTTTTTACAAAGAGATGAAATCAGTTAAGTGGGGAAATGACAGACTTTTTAAGAAATGGTGCTGACAAAATTGGAAAACTATCTGTAGAAAATGAACTCAAAATGTATCGTGTACCTACGGCTAAAATCAAGGACTTTAAGTTTCATTAAAGAAAAGCTGGGAAGAACTCTAGAAGTCCTAAGCCACAACATAAACAGTCTTACAAGCATCTTGAAAAAAATCTACAACCAGGAGAGAATAAAATAGATGAATGATATCTTCTAAGAATCAAATCCCTATACACATCTAAAAACTTCTCCAACAGGGTAAAAATGGAAGCCACAGATTGGGAAAAAATATCTGATAATGACATATTAGATAAGGGACTTATATCTAGAATTTCCAAAATACATAAGTATCACAAGATATAAGTAAATAACCCAATTGAAAAAATGAGGACAGGATATGAACAGACACTTCACCTAAGAAGACATTCAGATGGCAAACAAATACATGAAGAAATGTTCAAAATCCCTAGGTCTAAGAGAGATGTAAATCAAAATAACTATGAGATATCATCTCACCCCAGTAAGAATAGCAAAATTCAGCAGAGCAGCAAATATCAAATGCTGGTGAGATTGCGAAGAAACTGGAACCCTTATTCACTGTTGGTGGAAGTGTAAAATCATGCAACCATGGCACTCTCTCATAAAGTTGGAAATAGAAATACCATTTGACCCCAAAATTCCACTACTAGGAATATACCCTAAAGAAACCATAACTGCCACCAAAGCACATATATACACACCCATGTTTATTGTTTCTTTGTTCACAATAGCATAGAGTTGGAAACAACCCAAGTGCCGATCAATGAATAGATAGAGAAACTGTGGTGTATTCACACAATTAAATACTATGCTGCATTAAAAAACAAGAAACTCATGAAATATTATTCAAAATGGGTGCCCCTGGAGGATATTATTCTGAATGAAATATCTCAGAGGCAAAACCATAAATACTACATAGTGCCACTATATCATCAGGGTTGAGATGAGACTGAGAAAGATTGGATAAATTATGTAAACTGCATTGAAAGAGATGAGGGAGAGAACTGTTTAAAGCGATATATGATTGGTTATTACGGTCATAACAAGAGTCCAGAATGAAGGCTGCACAGTGGAATGAACTAGGGAGGGGGGGAGGAGGGATTGTATACCAATGGAAGAATTTTTCTTTTACTTTTCAAAGAGAAGAGCCAACTGGGTGGGGAAGTTGGCAGGAAGAAAAATGCAACAATGAATGAATGGAAATCCAAAGTCTCTGTAAATGTTCATTATTGTTGTTTTGTTATGTGCCGTCGAGTCTTTTCCGACTCATAGCGACCCTATGCACAACAGCCCTAAACCCTGCTCTATCCTGCGCCAACCGCACCGCCTCTGACACACCCATCCCGATTACCCCAGTCACCGAATCAATCCATCTCATAGAGGGTCTTCCCCTCCTGCGCTGTCCCTCCACCCTCCCAAGCATGATGTCCCTCTCCAAGGCCCGTCCCTCCTGGCAACATGTCCAAAGTATGTCAGACGAAGCCCCAGAATCATTGCCTCCAAGGAGTAGCTTGGTTTAATCCTCTCCAAGATGAATCTGTTTGTTTTCCTGGCAGTCCAGGGTACATTCAGTACCCTTCTCCAGCACCACAGCTCAAAAGCATCCACTCTCCTTCTGTCCTCCCTAGTCATTGTCCAACTCTCTGATGCATAACAAGCGATTGCAAAGACCATGACCTGTATCAGGCGCACCTTAGTCTCCAGAGAGACACTGTTGCTCCTGAGTACCTTAGAGAGGTCCCTAACAGCAGACTTTCCCATCGCGATATGCTTTTTTATTTCCTGACTGCTGGTGCCAAGAGTGTTGACTGTGGAGCTGAGCAAACTGAAGCTGTGAACACTCTCAATCTCTTCGTCATCCATCCTGATGCTGCCAATTGGTCCAGTGGCGACAATCTTTGTCTTCTTGACATTGAGCCTTAGTCCATACTGAAGGCTGCAGTCCTTGACCCTTTGCAGCAAGTGCATGAGGTCCTCCTCAGTTTCAGCAAGCAGGGTTGTGTCATCTGCATAACACAGATTGTTAATAAACCTTCCACCAGTCCTGATGCCACAATTCTCCTCATAGAGCCCAGCCTCTCGGATAATCTGCTCTGCATACATGTTGAAAAGGTATGGAGACAGGATGCATCCCTGGCGTACACCCTTCCCAATTTTGAACCATGCAGTGTTACCCTGCTCTGTTCTGACTACTGCCTCTTGGTCCAAGTATAGGTTTCGCATTAGCACAATTAAATGTTCTGGGATTCCCATTCTTCTCAGAGTCAGCCACAGTTTGTTATGATCCACATAGTCAAATGTCTTTGCATAATCAATGAAACACAGATAGACATTCTTCTGGTATTCCCTGCTTTCAGCCAAGATCCATGTAACATCAGCAACAATATCCCTAGTACCACGAGCCCTTCTAAACCCAGTTCATTAACATTAATTTAAAAAAAAAAGCTGAAACAGGATCCACATCTCGCACCATACACAAAAATCAACTTAAGGTGGATCAGAGTCCTCCGACTAAAGCCCCAAACCATAATTTTCATAAGAGACACACCGGAATCAAACTTTTAAGCACTTATCGAAGGTATAAAGAGATTGCCAAATACAACCAGAGATGCACAATCTAAAGAGAATAAAATTGATGCAGTGGACCTTCTGAAGATTAAATCACTGTACACATCAAAACCTTTTTCCAGCAGGGTAAAAAGAAAACCTACAGACTGTGAACAAACATTTGGTAATATCATCTCAGAAAATAGTCTTATAACAAAAGTTTACAGAATACTCCTGGGTCACCACAAGAAAAAGACTGATAACCCAATTACAAAATGGGCAAAAGACATGTATTTTCACAGAGGAAGATATTAGAATGGAAAACAGACACATGAAGAAATACACCTACTCGCGCCACAACAAGATAAAGGTAAATAATCCAAAAGAAAAATGGGCACAGGATATGAACAGGTACTTCACCGAAGACGACATTCAGATGGCTAACAGGCACATGAAGAAATGTTCAAAATCCCTAGCTCTAAGAGAGATGCAAATTAAAACAACTATGAAATATCATCTCACCCAACTCAAAATAGCAAAATTTAACAGAACAGCAAGCAACAGATGCTGGCAACCTTGTGGAGAAACTGGAGCCCTTACTCATGGTTTGTGGGAGTTTAAAATGGTGCAACCACAGTGGAAGGCAGTATGGCAGTTTCTCAAAAAGTTGCAAATAGAGATACCATTTGACCAAGCAATTCCACTACTGGGAATATACCCCAAAGAGACCATAACTGACATCCAAGCAGATATATGCA
>NW_006399822.1:12779671-12784856 GCF_000299155.1 Elephantulus edwardii
GACCTTGGGGTTGGAGAGAGATTGAGAAAGATGCGTTCAATAATGTATACTGCACTGAAACAGAGGAGGGAGAAAACTGTTAAAAAAGGATATGTGATTAGGTATTTCTGTCATGACAGGGGTCTAGAGCGATGGCTACATGGTGGAGTGGACCTGTGGCGAGGGTGGTGGTGTGTAAAACAATGAAAGAATTTTTCTTTTACTTTTCCAAGAGGGTAGTGTTCTAAGGGAGAGCCTTGGGAGGGGAGAAATGTGCAACAATGAATGAAGGGAAATCCAAAGCCTCTGTAAATGTTTACTGAAATTAGTAATAAATTTAAATTTTAAAAAATTTAAGTTAGAGTAAGGAAGGCAATGGATTTATAACTGCTCATGCTAATAACACTATATCGTGGCATGGCGGAGGAATAGTGGAACTGTATCCACATTTACAATATTCTTCTTACCCAAACCATTTATGGAAAATAGGTGCTGCATTGGAACATGTATCTCTGGATTGAAAATTATCATATTGCTAATATTTCTAGCCTTAAACGTAAAAGATTATATTGTTCAAAATTATTCGTTATATATTTGTTTAAACTTTACCTTTTTAAGAACTGGCATCTAGAGGGAAGAGAAAAGACCAGAGAATGGCCAAAATTATTGGGGCAGCTATTGCTGCCAGTTTAGGGTCTGTGTCAGGAAAAGGAAGTCTTACTCATATACAGTGCCACACAAAGGTGGTCAAGATTGCTTCCACTGTGGAAAGCTGGGCCACTTCAGTAGACAGTGTCACAGACAAGAGCCACAGATAGGCAAGGGAGTAGAGAGGAAGCTCCCACTCACTTGCTGTAAGTGTGGATCTGAAAGACACTTGGCCAAGGGTGACCCACATCAGGTCCTCATGGCTGACAGGACTGACAGGCTTCAGCTCCCAGCTGGAAACAAAGTAGGATGCTTAAACAATTTAGATCCTCCCAGAAGAGCTGTGGGTGAGCATTAACATTACTGGTAAGTATATTTGTTTTCTCCTGGACACAAGAGCCTACTATTTGTTCCTAAAAGCCTTCTGAGGTCCCAACTCTTCTCACTATTTCTTAGTTGTTGGAATGGATGGAAAACCTCATAAGCAGTTCCTTACTTCACCTCTGCCTTGCATGCGGGCTTCTGAGCTGTAAAACAACCCAGTGGTAGACGGAATTTGCTCCAGGACTTAAGAACAATAAATGACATAGCTGAGCCTCTACATTTTGTGGTTCCTAACCTTTATACTATAATAGACAAAGTGCTAGTCAATAAGCCTTTTATTGTAAGAACTACCTTCCCTCTGTAACTTGATTTGTGCCACTGTTAGAACCGCTACTTGGAATATTATTGCTTTTAATTTTTGTTACGTACTTTCAGCTTGTTAGTTAAAATTGTGTCTTCTAGGTTGCAACCCCCCATGATACATCTTCAAGGATATGAACATGTACGGCTAAGCACAATTAATAACAGTAAATCTAAATTCCAAAATCAATCTCCATAATAGTCTATGTGTTTCCTACTGCCAAAGGGGCCCTTTAGAGTAGTGAGAGAAGATCTTCACCCTGAAACCTACAGCATCCCTTTTCAGCAGGAAGTAGCTAAGAGAATACGCCATCCCCTTTTCCTTATGAATCAGGGTGAAGTCTCTCTCAGGGAGGAGTGACAGGGAACGGCAAAGGACACTGACAAAGGAGGTTAATCAGAACTGGCTTTGACAAGCACTGTGGCAATGGAACAACTAAAACAGACTTTGAAGGGGGGGAAGAGGAACGAACTGGGGGGTGTAGAGAAAATAAGGTAACAATGAATGAATGGAAATCCAAAATCTCTGTAAATGTTCATTAAAATAATAAAGTTTAATAAAAAAATTTTTAAAAATGAAAAAAATACTCCTAATCACAGGCAATAAGAGAGATGCAAATCAAAACTTCAATGAAGTACCATCTCACTTAAGTAACAGTGGCAAAGTTTAACAGGGCTGCAGTAACAGATGTTTGAGATGGTGAGAAAGGAACACTTATACATTGTTGGTGGGATTGTAAAATGGTGCAACCATTCTGAAGTCTGGCGCTTCCTCAGAAAGCTGAAAGTAGAAATTCCATATGACCCAGGTATTTCACTACTTGGACTATTACCTGAGAACATGAGAACTGAGGCACAAACTGAGATTTGTACACCAATGTTCATATCAGCATTATTCACCACAGGAAAAACATGGAAACAGCCCAAATATCCAACCACAAACGAATAAATTGAGAAATTATGGTACATTCACACAATGTATCAATAATATGCAACATGAAGAAGCAATAACTTTGTAAATTATTACCTGACTTGGGAGAGACTGGAGAGCATTATGCTGAGTGAACTCAGTCACATAAAGAAAAATATTGTATAAAATCGTTATTGTAGAATGAGTATGAGTATCCAGGAGGGGTGGGAGAGGCGGGGAGCAGAGGGATGTGAATGTATAGGGGGATGATAAGGTTAATCATTGTATTGTACAATTGAAAGAATTTGTTCAAATTTGTATTAGAATTTTGTAAAAAAAAAATCCAGTTAAAAAAAAGCAGACACAAAAAATAAAGTAAAACAAAATAAAGTTCACAAAAGCATAAAGAAAAAGAGAAAAGGGGATAAATAATGAATACTTCATTGAAAGAGATGAGGGCGAGAACTGTTTAAAAGGAATATATCATTAAGTATTATTTTCAAGACAAGAGTCCAGAAAAAGTGAACTAGGAGCTAGGGGTGGGCAGGGAGGAAAATGTGCAACAGTGAATGAATGGGGAGAAAAATAAAATGGGAACAATATGGTGTAAAAAAATGTTTTTTTTTAAAAAAAAAAACTCTACTATACAGCTGTAATAACCAAAACAGCATGGTACTAGTATAATGACAGGCACATAGACCAAAGGAATAGAATCAAGAGACCAGAAATTACTCCAACTATCATCAACTGATATTCGACAAGGAAACAAAACCTGCCAATGGCGGAACAACTATGTTTTTAACAAGTTTCGGAGAAGGTTAAATTTGGTTTGATTTTTTTCTTCTTCAATGTTTGAAGCTGCCTGCTGTTTTCTCAACATTATGTCAAGTTTTTCTTGATAAGTGTTAGGCCATTTATTGTGTCTGCAAAAGTTGTTGTTGGGTTTTTTTCTTTATGACATTGCTGATTAGTTGCCAAATTAAAACGTTCAATCTATGGGAGAAGCTACTTACTGTATTTTAAGTACTTCCTGGGGAAATTTTCCTTTTCTAATGTCCTTGAGGTTGTCTCTGTTCTGCACTGCAGCCCTGCAGGAACCTTGCCTTGATGTAGTCTCCTGTCACCAACTCCGAAGTCCTCC
This sequence comes from Elephantulus edwardii, assembly GCF_000299155.1. Classification (NCBI taxonomy): domain Eukaryota; kingdom Metazoa; phylum Chordata; class Mammalia; order Macroscelidea; family Macroscelididae; genus Elephantulus; species Elephantulus edwardii. Next base: position 12,783,034 of record NW_006399822.1, read on the forward strand.
TTTATGTATGAAGTGACGGAGTGGTGTGAGACCAGGTGCTCTGCTCAAGGAGTTTCTTGTGCACCTTTTCTCCTGAAGCTTAATGTCTTCCTTTGTCTCTGGAGTAGTTTGAGATCAGAGATCAGGGCCACCAGCTCAGATAGCTTGTGTGCAGGGTGTCTCAAGTCAGCCTTCCATCTTGCAGAAAGCTAAGAAAAATCTTTCCTCTGCTTGTAGCTCTGTATGCTGAAGTCTCTTGTCCTATTTGGCCTCTCAGATGGCCCAGCATCTGTGGAAGCAAGGATCCCCAGATGGAGGGACCTATAACCCCAGGGAATTCTCAGTCTCATTTCCCTACAAGCAATGGAGAAGGCTCGTTTTCGGCACAAAGCCTCACCTCTCTCTCTGTGTAGAATTCTTACTTTTGTACTTTTGTACAAAAAAAAGAATTCTTACTTTTGTACTTTTGGAAGAATTATATCTGTGATATGTTCTTATTTTTTAATATAGTTAGTAGTAGTGCAAAAGAAAAAAGTGCTTGTGGTAATATTTTAAAATGTTTACTTATAGTTTGTTGTTATTGTTGCTGTTGTGTGCCAGCAATTCAGAACCAACCCATAGCTGACCCTACAGTAGATTTTTAGAGACAGTAAATCTCACCAGAGGAGATGTCCATCCTTCTCCTGCTCATCAGCTTGTGGACTCAAACTACATACCTTTGGGATTGCAGTGGAGCTTCTTAGCCCTAGGCTATTACAGCTCCCATATAGATACTGTAGTAAACAAAATGTTTACTTTTGCTAGAACTGACAATTCTTAAGAAGTGCTAAGTAGTTTTAACGTAAAGCATTAACACGGAGAAGGATAGAAGGCACAAAAAACACCTAATATTCATAAGACACCTGGTTACTAAATATTCATGATATACTGAGTACAAAAAGTATTAAATATTCATGATATGTTGAATACACTAGGGTGCTAAATATTCATGATATGGTAAATACATATATATGGAATGATGTTTTGTTAAGGTGTCATTGAGCCAATTCTAACTCCTAGAGAAACCATATATAACAGAACAAATCCCTACTCCATCGTATGCCATCTTCACAATCTATGCTGTGGTCAAGCCCATTGTTGCAATCACTTTGTCAAACCATCTTGTTCAGGGTCTCCTTCTTTAGTGTTGACTCTACTTTTCAAAACATGCTGTCCTTCTCCAGCGGCTAGTATCTCCTGAAAACATACCCAGAATATGTGAGGTAAAGCCTCACTATCCTGGCTTCAAAAGAATATCCTGCACACCCATGTTTAATATGGCTTTGTTCACGATAGCAAGGACTTGGAAGCAACATATGTGCCCATCAACAAATGAATGGATAGAGAAGCTGTGGTTTATTCACACAATGGAATACTATGCTGCATTGAAAAACAAGGAATTCATACAATATTATTCAAAATGGGTGAGGGGTTAGGCATCTGACTAGCTGAAGTTGGGCAGCTTAGAGGACAGCCTCAGACCTTGCAGACCCATCCCATCTTCCCAGGTAATCGAAGACGCAAAAACCCCACGACATTCGTTCCGGCTACACACCAGTTCTACAGGATGCATCACCTTTGCTCGAGAAACATTACGACTAAACTTCAGAGGCACTGATCCCAACATAAGGAAATACCATCAGCTGATGTGTTTGAAATCACAGAAGCCGTGGAAGCTTCATATATAAGTTATTAGATGGAGGGCTGGTGAAAGGGAGATAGATGTGAAGGGAGGGGGTAGAAGTGGATGGGTATCCTGGTGGATGGTGAAGCAGGAAATAAGTGGGTAAAGACGCGTGTGAGAA
>NW_006399822.1:12803357-12810909 GCF_000299155.1 Elephantulus edwardii
AAGCACTGGAGGCACTGGAAAAACAAGAAACCACGATCCAAAATATGAGGTCCAATGTTTCAGATGCTGTCAACATGATGGAGGGAGACAAAAATAGAATTGAAGAGATAGAACACAGAACCAGTGAAATAGAAGATAGAAATGTCACCACTGATCTGCTAGAGCAAAAAGCAGAATCAAAAATGAAGGTTTTAAAATTTTTTCATACTCTACTTTTATTTTAGGAAGCTCTGGTGGTCTAGTGGTGAAGAGTCGTGCTGCCAACACAAAGGAACATGTTTCGAATCTGCCAGCTGCTTCTCAGGAGAAAGATAGACAACCTCTTCCCATGTGATTCACTGCTTATCAAGACCAACTGGAGGGTCATCTGTCAGTCAGTCCGACAGAATGGTACATAACAATAACAACAACATTACAATTTTTGTATATTGCTAGAGTAGAATTCATAAAGAATTCTTGCATCTAAGTTGATGGAGAACATAAGTGTGTGATTTTGTTTTGTTTTGTTATTGCAATGTGTTTGTTAGGTTATTTCATAAAATGAGATATGTCTTTTCTCTTCTGAAAGAGTTTATGTAAAAGTTGTCCTTATTTCTTCCTTATTAACTGACAGAATTCACTAATGATGGCACTGAGCCTAGAATGTTCTTTGTGGAAAATCTGTGATAATGAATTAAATTTATTTAATTGCTACCCCTCTATGCAGAGTTTCGTGTGTGTGTGTGTGTGTGTGTGTGTGTGTGTGTGTATGTAATTTTCTTATATTTTTAAGTTATGGAATTGATTGGCACAAAGTCTCTCAAAAAAAAGTCTTCTTGCAGTCCATAATGAATCATGCTACTAAGCCAGAGGTTACAAGTCTTCAGCAGTTCAAATCCACCAGTGTCTCCATGAAAGAAAGAGGAGTAGTCTCCTCACTTTGCAACTTACAGCTAGAAAAATTCAACTGACAGTTAACATGAGTCAGAACCAATTCAATGGCAGCATGTTAAAATAAGCATATTATCTAGTTAAGGTACGTAGTACTTAAAATTAGGTCCTTCCCACCCCCCTAATGCTTCTAATGTTTTATTAAAATTATCAAGTTTTATTCTTCTCAAAGAACTCAGTTTGTCAAAGATTTTATTGTTGATTTTGTTGTGATTTTTTTTCTAGTTTGAATTCTCTAAAAGGAGATGATTATCAGGAATTTGTTGCTGATGTTATGTATCATCAAGTCACCTGCGACTTATAGCGACTCTATGAATCCTATCCTATTTCTAAGCCAATCTCACTGCTTCTGGTACACAACCCCATTACCCTGGTTACTGAGTCAATCCAACTCCTCCTGGGTCTTCCTTTCTTGTGCTGTCCCTCTATCCTTCCAAGCGTGATATCCTTCTCCCATGACTGGTCTCAACTGCCAAAATGCCCAAAGTATGTCAGAGGAAGCTTCAAAATCCTTGCCTCCAAGGAGCAATTTAGTTTAATCTCTCCAAAACAAACCCATTTCTTCTCTTGGCAGTCCATGTGCAGAGTACTTACTGGAATTAGCAATGATCAAAAGAAGGTGAAGAAAGCAGGATGAAACTGAAGTGCAAATTAAACTACACAGTAAGATTGATAGGGCCTCAGCCAACCCCAATCCTGAATGTCACTGGGAAAATATGCTATCAGAGAGCTCTCCAGAGTATTGAGGAGCAATAACATCAGTCTAGAGTCTAAGGTACATCTGATCCAGGACATAGTGTTCACAATTACTTGCTATGAATCAGAAAGCTGAAAAATTACTTAAGGATGACAGAAGGATAAATGGTAACTTTAACTTGTGGTGCTGGAGAAGAGTATTGAGCATACCATGGCATACCAGGAGAGGGTGAAATCTTTGGAGGCAAGGATTTTGAAGCTCCATCTCACATACTTTGGACACGTGACCAGGAGAGGCCAGTCCTTGGAGAAGGACAGCATGCTTGGAAGGGTTGAGGGAGAGCGCAGGACAGGAAGATCCCAGATAAGATGGATTGACACAGTAACTGGGGTAATGAAGATAGATATGTCAGAGTCAGTGACACTTGCTCAGATAGGACAAAGTTCAGAACTATTGTACATAGGTTGCCATGAGTCACAGGTGACTTGATGGCAAATAACAACAACAATATTGAGAAGAATGGGAATCCTAGAACACTTACTTATTCTCATACTAAAGTATATCTAGACCAAGAATCTGTTGTGAGAACAGAGCAATGGAACACCACATAGTTTAAAATCATTAAAAGTGTGCATATACTTTCTGCATACCTATTCAATCCAGAACTCCCTTATTCAAGATGCTTAGGAAATCACCCAAGAAGCTAGACTTTATAAAATATGTGGCATCAGGATTAGAGAAAAACTTATCAACTACCTTCACTATGAGGATGACATAACCTTGTTTATTGAAAGTGAGGAACACTTGAAGCACTTGCTGTTGAAGATCAAAGACTACAGTCTTCAATTATGGATTGCATCTCAGCATCAAGAAAACAAAAATTTTTGCCACTGGACCAATAAGCAACATCATAATGTTGTTGTTGTTAAGTGAAGTTGATTCTAGTGTGACCCATACCAATCCTATAAAATAACAGATAGGAGCCCTGTCCTATCCTGTGCCTTCCTCAAAATTACTGACATACTCAAACCCACTGCTGCAGTCATTGTGTCAATCCATCTGGTTGAGGATCTTCCTCTCTTTTGCTGACTTTTCACCTTTCCAAGCATGATGCCTCTCTCCATCGTGCCCAGAGTATATGAGACAAGCTTTATCATCTTTGGCTCTAAGGAGTACTCTGATTGCACCTTCTCCAAGACATATTTGCTTGTTTTTTCTACAGTCCATAGGCTACTCAGTACTCTTCTCCACCACCATACTTCAAACGCCTCAATTCTTCTGTCATCCTTATTTATTGTCCAACTCTCAAATGCATAGCAAATGATAGGAAAGACTATGGCCTGAATCAGGCACAACTCAATCCTCAAGATTATATCTTTACTCTTAAATAAGTTGTGGAAGTCCTTGACTGCATACCTGAAAGCAAGACATCTCCTGAATTCCTTACTAGTGGTTCCAAAGGTGATTATTGTATCCAAGTAAGATGAAGTTGTTGATAGTTTCAGTCTTTTCTCCATCTGTCATGAGGTTGCCTATTGGTCCAGTGCTGAGAACTTTTGTTTTCTTGATGTTGAGATACAATCCATATTGAAAGCTATATGCTTTGATCTTTTGCATCAAGAGCTTCAAGTCCTCTTACTTTGAGCAAGCAAGGTTGTGTTATCTGCATACCGAAGGTTATTGCTGAGTCTTCCTCCACTCCTGATGTTACATTCTTTTTCATATGGTCCAGCTTCTCAAAGAATTAGCCCAGTATATACCTTGAATAGGTATAGAGAAAGAATACAGCCCTGATGCACACCTTTCTTAATTTTAAGCCTTGCAATGCTTCTCAGCATTAAGAAAACAAAGATTCTTACCAGCAGGCCAATTGGCAGCATCATTATAGATGGAGAAAAGACTGATGTTGTCAACAATTTCGTCTTGCTTGGATACACAACACTCTTGGCACTAGAAGTCAGGAAATCAAAAGATGAGTTGGTTTGGGAAAGTCTGCCCTCAGGAAACTCTCCAGAGTGCTAAAGAGTAATGATATCAGTCTAGCGACTAAGGTATGCCTGACCCAGGCCATGGTTTTCTCAATTGCTTGCTATGTATCTGAGCACTGGACAATGACTAAGGATAACAGAAGAATAATTGATGTCTTTGAGTTGTGATACTGGAAAAGAGTATTGAATATATTATGAACTACCAAGATAACAAACAAGTCTGTCCTGAACAGGGTGAAACGAGGTTGCTTTTTAGAGATAAGGACTCATATACTTTTAATATATTTCCAGGGGGGACCAGTCCCAGAAGAAAAACTTCATCATTGGAAGGGTAGAGGGTCAGCAAAAAAGAAGAAGACCTTGGATGAGAGAGATTGATTCATTGACTGTGGCAATGGGAGCAGGTATGTCAGAGATGGTGAGTTTGGCTCAAAATAGAGCACAGTTCAGAACTATCGTTCATAAGGTCACTATGAGTCATAGTTGACTTGAGAGTACATAACAACAGTGTTTTCTTTCTCTGTTCACACAACAAGCCCTTGGCCTAGGTATAGGTTTTGCATAAGCACGATTAGGTGTTCTGAGATTTCCATTCTGCAAGAGCACAATTAAGTGTTTTGAGATTTCCATTCTTCTCAACATTAGTCATAATTTTTTATGATGTACAAGTCAAACGACTTTGCATAGTTAATAAAGTATAAATAGATATTCTTCTGGTATTTTTTGCTTTCATTCAGAATCTATCTGACATTAGCAATGATATCTCTGGTCCCACAGCCTCTTCTAAGTCCTGCCTGCACATCTGGTAGTTCTATGTTTATGTTATATTCTAGCCAGTTTTTAATGATGTTCAATATTTTTTCTTGCATTTTATTCTCACAACTCATCTGATCTTTGATGACTGGCATTCAATGCTTCAATCCTATCCTTCCCCCCCAAAAAACCTCTTGGTATTCATTAAAATCACACAGGAGTTGTTGGGGTTTTTAAACTTTTAATTTTATTCTGGTTTACTTACAAATTCCATACATTGTTTTTCACATTGGATCTTTCCAATTTCCTTAACCCACTCCTCCCTCCATTCATCAAATTGTGCAACCCTATGATTACATCCCCTGCCCATCCTCACATGTGTGCTTTCCCCCTTAGATCCTCGTTTACATTTTACTATTTATCTATTTCTACAATAATGGTCTTATAGATCTGGGAGTAAAGCCGAAAACCATAAAGTTCATCAAAGACAAACTGGGATCAATCTTAGACAGTCTAGTCTGTGGTACAGAGAGTGCCAAATATAGCTGGAAATGCACAATCTGGAGAGGTTAAAATTGATGAGAAATGAGATTGTAAATGAGAAATGAGATGTAAAACATTAGGTTAAATTTTTTTTTTTAAAAATGACAAATATAACCGCTATTGGAATTTTAAAAAAATGATGAATGGGACCTTTTATAGATAAAATCTCTGTGCACATCAAAAACTTTTTCCAACAGAGAGAAAATAAAACCCACTGACTGGGAAAAATATTTGGCAATACCATTTCAGACAAGGGTCTCATATCAAAAGTCTACAAAATCCTAAAGGGCCTCCACGAGAAAAAGACTGGTAACACAATTACAAAATGGGTAAAAGACATGGAAAGAAATTTCGCAGAGGAAGATATTCAGATGGCCATAAGACACATGGAGAAATGCTCAAAACTACTGGCAATAAGATATATGCAAAGCAAAACCACAATGAGATACCATCTTACCCCACTAGCAGTGGCAAAGTTTAGTAGGAAAGCAATAAATAAATGTTTGAGAGGATGTGGTGAGATAGGATCTCTTACACATTATTGGTGGGATTGTAAAATGGTACAACATTCTGGAAGGCAGATTGATATTTCTTTTAAAAAAGCTGGACATAGAAATTCTGTATGACCCAGCTATTCCACTGCCTGGAGTATACCCAGAGAAAATGAGAACTGAGGCACAAATGGAGACATGTACACCAATATTCACAGCAGCATTATTCACCATCGCAAAAACATGGAAACAGCTCAAAGGTCCAACAAGAATCGAATTGATTGAGAAATTATGGTACATACACACGATGGAATACTATGTAGCACACAGGAGCAATAATTTTGTAAGTCACTATCTAACCTGGGAAGGACTGAAGGGCATTATGCTAAGTAAAGTAAATCAATCCTACTCTTTTGTATTTTTTTCTACTATTATACAAGTATATTTATAAAATTTGAATACACTGTTTTCCAGAACAAATTCTTGCAATTTCCCTCAACAACGCCCCCCCATGAAATTGTACAACCCCATGATTAATCTTTAATTTTGTAACACTGTGGAAAAGATTCAAGATCATACTTTGTTTTCATGTTCTTGTTTTCATTTTCTTCAGCTTCAATTTAAGCTTCACTTGTTATTATTATATAGTAATTGAGTAATTCAATTGAGCAATTGAGTCTGTTCCACAGTAAGCATCTGGCCTGGTTTTCACTGCTGATACTGAGCTTCTCCAACTATTCCTTCCACAGATGTAGTCAATCTTATTCCTAGCAGTCCATCAGGTGAAATTCATGTATATAGTCATCATTTGTGTTTTTAAGAAAAAATACTTATGATGAATAAATCATTGAACATACCAAATTCTATTATTCCATTTCCAACCTCATTTCTGTCACCAAGACTGTACTTCCCAACTATTATTCCTTCTTCATTGTTTCCAAATTTTATCTTTCAGTCACCAGTTTCATTAATGTATTTTGACTGGATGTTTGGTCCATTTTGGACTGCAATATTTTGTAAAAATCTTCAAATTCCTCCTCTTTTGCTTTATGTGTTGGAGCATATATTTGAATAACAGTCATCTTACCAGGTCTTCCTTATATGGATAATATCCTATCATTCACAACATTGTCCATCAGGAAACAAATTGAAATTGTCTTTTAAATGATAAATGTAACACCATTCTTCTAGTTTTCATTTCCAACAAAGTATATATGATTGTATGGTTTAAAGTGGCAAATGCAGTCCATCTCACCTCACTAAAACCCTGAATGTCTATGTCCATGTGTTTAATTTTTCACAACTTCTAGTTATCCAACATTATACTTTGTACATTCCATTATTTAACTATTAAAGGATGCTTGCAGCTGTTTCTCCCAATTTTTATTTACTTCCAGTCTGAATTCTACCTCTAATATCAACATTGTGTTCCTCTATTATTGAAATAATATTGTGTGTGTCAGATGACAGAAAGGTCACCCGTGGTGGACAGGTTTTAGTAGAGCTCCCAGATGAAGACAGACTAGGAATCAGGCAGGACTGGCCATCAACTTCATAAATGGCAGCCCTCTGAAAACGCTAAGCTAATAAAGGAACATCATGATAGATGGAGAAAATGAAAATGTTTGAAATTGTCAATTATTTCTTCATTCTTGGATCCACAATCAACATCTTTGGTACAGCAGTGAGGAGATCAAAGGGCTGTATTGAATTGGGCAAGTCTACTCTCAGAGATCTCGCCCAATTACTAAGGAGCAATGTTGTCAGTTTAAAGACTAAGGTACATCTATTTCAGATCATGATATTTTCAATCACTTTCTATGCACCTAAGAGCTGGACAATGAATACAGATTACAGAAGAAAAATTGATGCCTTTTAGTCTTGATGTCACAGAGCACTGAATATCTCATGCAGTTAAAAAAAATATGTCTTCAGAAAAGTGCATCTAGAGTGTTTTTAGAGGTAAGGATGGCAAATGCCATCTCACATATTTTAGGCTTGTTGCTTGGAGAGACTATTCCTTGGAAAGGAATATGGTGCTTAGAAAAATTGTTGTTGTTGTTGTTATGTGCCATCGAGTTGCTTGCGACTCATAGTGACCCCATGTACAACAACCCTAAACTCTGCTCTGTCCTGTGCCAATCGCACTG
>NW_006399822.1:12811939-12814896 GCF_000299155.1 Elephantulus edwardii
TGATGTGCTGTTCCAGTCATTTTTGGATAATCTTCAGTAAAATCTTGTGTGCATGTGAAATCAGTGAGATTGTTCTGTAGTTTCCACATTCTGTTGGGTCACCTTTCTTTGGGATAGTAACAAATATAGCTCTCTTCCAGTCAGTTGGCCAAGTGGTTGTTTTCCAGATTTCTTGGCACAACTTGGTGAGCCCGTCCAGGGAAGCATCTGTTACCTGAAATTTTGAGTCGGATGATCATATATTACTCTGGAGATGAAAAGGTGAGGGAAAATGGAGTTGCTTTTATAGTTAAAAAAGTCATTGCTAGATCCATCTTGAAGTACAATATTGTCAGTGGCAGGAAAATATCCATACGCATACAAGGAAGTCCAGTGAATACCACTATCATTTAGATATATACACCAACAACCAGAGCCAAGGAAGAGGAGATAGAAGATTTTTACCAACTTTTAAAATCGGATATCGATCGAACATGCAATCAAGATGCCTTGATAATAATGGGTGACTGGAATGCAAAAGTCGGGAACAAAGAAGATTCAGTAGTTGGAAAACATGGACTCGGTGACAGAAATGGAGCTGGAGAGAGAATGGTCGAATTTTGCACAATCAATGACTTATTCATAGCAAATATATTTTTAAGAGACATAAACACGGGCTATATACTTGGATTTCACCTCATGGTATGCATAGGAATAAGATCTATTACGTCTGTGGAAAGAACCGCTTAGAAAAGTAGAGGGCGAAAAAAAGAGAGAGAGGCTAGGATGATCAAAAACAAGATGGATTTATGCAGTGACTGTAGCAATGGGCTCAAGTGTGTCAGATATGATGAAGATGGCACCGGATCTGACAGGGTTCAAATCTGTTGTTTATAGGGGGTACTATGAATCATAATCAAACCAAATACTTAACAACAATAAAAGATTATTATTGTGGAGTTATATATTTTATTATTTAGATCTGTTTATTTATTTGGAGGATTTGTTGTTGAGTATATAAATATTAATCTTAATTATTCCTTATTGCTCAATTGACACTTTAATCATTATAAAAGAACCCTACTTGTCTCTTATACTGATATTTGTCATGAAGTCTTATTTAACAGAAATTAATATTTCTACTGCCTTTGAGCTGTGGTGCTGGAGAACAGTATTGAGGGTACCATGGACTGCTAAGAAAACAAACAGATTCATCCCGGAGAAGGTTAAACCGGGCTGCTCCTTGTAGGTAAGGATACTGAGCTTCGTCTGACATACTTTGGTCATGTTGCAAGGAGAGACTGGTTCTTGGAAAGGGACATCCTGCTTGGGAGTGTGGAGGGCAGGTGCAGGAAGGGAAGGCTCTCTATGAGGTGGATGGATTCAGTGACTGGGGGAATTGGGATGGTCATATTGGAGAAAGTGTGATTGTCACAGGACACAGCAGAGTTTACAGCTGTTGTACATAGGGTCGCTATGAGTCACAAGAGACTCGACGGCACATAACAACAACTCTATTGATTGTGATTTGCCTGATATATTTTTTTAGCCTATCTTTGTCCTGTGTCTAAGATGTATCTCTTATAGATAGCATATTGATGTGTCATATTTGCTTGACCATTCTACTACTCTTTTTCTCACTACTGATGTTGTTGATCTACTCATATTCAATGCTATTATCAGTAAGTATGGTTTTACTTTCATTTTGATGCTTTTTTTGTTGTATTGCTGGTTTCTTGGTTCTATCTAATTTTCTGTGCTCAATCAACTTTGTTTATGGCTTTTCTAATAATTTTTTTCTTTAATATAATTTTACTATTACATACAGTTGAGTTGAAACAGGTTCATCGAGGACAGTCCAGTGGGTTATCTGAGGCAGTAAATCACATGGAAAGGGTTGTCTTTCTCCCATACAGAAGCTGGTGGATTTGAACTACTTGCCTTTGTAACTCCTTACATTAGTGTTTATTAAATAAAATAAAGCAACTGCAAATAGTAAAGATTGTTTACTAAATAAAACGACTATAAATTACTATCTTATTCTCAAGCCTAAAACAGTACACTTTGACAATCACCTTGACTTTCTCCTTTTATAAGTTCTGAAACTCACGACATAGTTAGTCTTTTACACTGTGGCCATCCTCGTTTATGAATTGAACCTATGGTTTCCTATTTTCAGTCTTGTGTATTTATTACACTTTGTGTATTTCTATGTCTGGGTTGATTTCTGAATGATGTTGTCATGTATACTAATTTCAGGTTGTTGTCTATTGTTACCTCTCTGTTTAAAGAACCCCACTTAGTCTTTATTTTAAGGTTAGCACAGCTTTCATGAATACACTTACATTCTATTTATCTGGAAATATCCTAATTTCAATATTGTTTGATTGACAATATTGCTGTGTATAGATTCTTAGTTGGCTATTTTCCCTCAGGGTTTTTTACAAGTCTACCCATAACTTCTTGCCTGTGCTTCTGCTGAGAAATAAATGCTTGCTTTTATAAGTTCCTTGTTGTTGTTGTTAGGTGCCATAGAGTTGACTATTACTCATAGCAACCCTATGAACAACAGATAAGAACCCTGTTCTTTACTGTGTCATCTTAACATTTCCTGACACACTAGAGCCCATTGTAGAAGTCACCATGTCAATCCACCTGTGAGAGTCTACCTCTACTTTGTCGACCCTCCATCCTTACAAGAATCATGTCTTTTTTTTTATTACATTTTATTAGTATTAATGAACATTTACGGGGATTTTGGGTTTTCATTCCTTCATTGCTGTACCATTCTCTCTACCCTCTTCCCCAGTTTGTTCTCTGAATGTCTGTTTTAATTGTCCAATTGCCACAGTGCTTGTCAAAGCCAGTTCTGTTTAATCTCCTTTGTCAGTGTGTCCTTTGCCATTCCATATCACTCCTCCCTGAGAGAGACTTCACCCTGATTCATAAGGGAAAGGGGATGGCGTATTCTCTTAGCT
>NW_006399822.1:12820858-12844061 GCF_000299155.1 Elephantulus edwardii
TCGCTCCTCTGGAGTTCCGCGGTAGGTGGCTGGCTGTTGTTCTTCCCGGGTCTCTTCCCGGCCCCTCTCGCGGTGGAACCCCTTCTGGCGGCGGCGTTCCATGAATCATGTCTTTTGCAAAAGAATAACCCCTCCTAGCAACTGGCACAAAGTATGTGAGGCAAAGACTCTTCATTCTTTCTTCCAAAGAGCACTCTGGCTGTACCCTTGCCAAAACGTATTTAATTTGTTCTTTTGGCAGTTCATGGAATGTTCAGTGCCCTTCTCCAACAACAAAACTCAAAGGCATCAATTCTTCTTCTCTCATTTATATTCATTGTCCAGTTCTCAGATTCATAGCAAGTGATCTGAAAGACCGCGGCCTGAATCGGTCCTCCAATTGACATCATTACTCCTCAATAATTAGGAGAGGTTTCTAACTGCAGACTTCCGCAATGCAATATATGTCTTGATTTCCTGGCTGCTGGCACCAAGGGTGTTAATTTTAGATCCAAGCAAGATGAAATTTTTGACAGTTTCAGTCTCTTCTCCATCTACAGTGATGTTGTCTAACAGTCCAGTAGTAAGAATCTTTGTTTTCCTGACATTGAGATGCAATCCAAATTGAAGATTGCATTCCTTGATCCTCTGGAACAAGTACCTCAAATCCTACTCACTTTCAGCAAGCAGGGTTGTGTTAACTGCATAATGCAGGTTATTGATGAGTGTCCTCCTGATACTGATGCCGCATTCCTCTTCATAAAGCCCAGTTTCTTGAATAATTTGCTGAGCATACAGATTAAATTGGTATGGAGAAAGAATACAACCCTGACACACTTCAATCTTAATTTTAAACCATGCAGTGTTCCCATGCTCTGTTCGCACAGCAGCATACTGCTTCAGGTATAGGTTTCACAGAGTACAGTGAAGTGCTCTGGGATTCTCATTCTTCTCAATGTTAGCCACAACTTGTTATGGTCCACATAGGCAAATGTCTTTGCAGAGAAAATAAAGAGTAAATAGACATTCTTCTCCTTTCAGCTGCAATCCATCTGATATCAATAATGCTCGAACTTCTGGAATTTACCTCTCTATGGAGTGTTTTAGCCATTTTCAAAAAGACCATCAGCAGTATTTTGTCTGCATGTGATGTTAATGATATTGTTCGATAGTTTCCACGTTAAGTCGGATCACCTTTCTGTGGAATGGGAAAAAATATGGACCTCTTCCAGTCCATTAGCCAGACAACTGTCCTCCAAATTTCTGGACATCAACTGGTGAGCACAATCCAAGGCTGCATCTGTTATTGAAATAAGTCAGTTGGTATCTCATTAATTCCTGGGACCTTACTTTTTGGTCAATGCCTTCAATGCAGCTTCCACTTACTCATTCATTACCTTTGGCTCCTGCTTGTATGGTATTTTATGGTATTTCCTAAAATTCTTTGTAAGAAATGTCATTTTTTTTTCTTTGCTGCATTCAGTGTTCCTTTTTTGTCTTTAATTTTGGGTAAGTTGATTATAGTATGTCTGGGTGTTTTTCTTTTAGATATATCCGATAGAGATTCAACAAGTTTCTTGAATGAATATTTTTAATTTTTTTATTTTATATTGCTTGGCTTACAAAGTTCATATGCATTGTGTTTCACTGTGTTCTTCATTCATATTGTGTTTCATACAATCATTCTCATTCATTATACTTTATAAAATTAATCACCACTGGACCTTGCCCATCCTTATCCTGTCTTTTCACCTAGATCCTTCTCATTTATTTTACTCCTCCCTCCACCCACCAAACTGTGCAACCCTGTGGTTTCACCCTTACCTATCCTCACCCCTCTGCTCCCTACCCTTTCCCCTACTTGGGTTCCCATGTACGTTTTACGAGTTATCCCTCTATTTTTACCATAATGGTCTTATGCAATATTTATCCTTATGAAACTGAGTTAGTTCACTCAGCACAATACTCTCTATTCTCCCCCAAGTTATGTAGTATTTTTTTAAATCACTGCTCCTGAGTGCTTCAGAGTATTCCATTGTGTGGATGTACCACAATTTTTCAATACATTCTGTTGTAATTGGACATTTGGGCTGTTTCCATATTCTTATAATGATGAATAACTCTGCTATAAACATTGCTGTACAAATTCCTGTTTGTGTCTCAGTTTTAAGATTCTCAGTATATATTCCTAGTAGTAGAATAGCTGGGTCATACAGACTTTCTATGTTTAACTTTTTGAGGAAACACCAATCTGTCTTCCAGATTAGTTGTACGATTTTATAATCTCACCAGTAGTGTCTGAGAGTTTCCACCTCTCCACATTGTCTCCAACATTTATTGTTTGCTGCCCTACTAAACTTTGACACTGCAACAGAAATGAGATTGCATCTCCTTGTGGTTTTGATTGGCATATCTCTCATTGCCTGTGATTTTGAGCATTTCTTCACATGTCTGCTGGTCATCTAAACGTCTTCCTCTGTGAAATTTTTTTCCATGTCTTTTGCTCATTTTGTAATGGAATTATATTGCAAGATTTTTCTTATTTTTTAAAATTTTCCTAATATTTAGGACATTTTTACCCAGAAAATCTTCACAATTTCCTTTGTGCTTTCTTCTTCTTGTCCTGCTCTGGATTTCAGTCACACCTAAGTCATTCATCTTGTTGATAGATATCTCACGTATTTCTTAGTCTTTCTTCATTTTCATTACTGGCCACTTTTTTTTAACTGTTTCTCTAGTACTGAAGAATTCGTCTGCCAAGTCATTACTTTGATGTTCTATCTTCTCAATTCTGTTCCATTGTTCTTTTTTTTGTAACTTTATTATTATTATTATTATTATTATTATTATTATTAAATTCCATGAACATTTAAAGAGACCTTAGCCCTCCACTCATTCAGTGTTGCACTTCTCCCTCTGCAACCACCCCCTGAGTACACACCTCACTCCCAAAAGCAGAAGAAAAAATATTTCATTGTTTTACAATCCCTCCCCTATGCAGCCCTTGCTCGGGACTCCTGCCATGACAATACCCAATCACATATTCCTTTTAAACCGTTCTCTCCCACATCTGCCCCCAATGCAGTAAACATTATCCATCCTATCTCTCTTAGTTTCCCCCCAAACCCAGTGTCAGTCCCTTTCCACAACAGTGGCACTACCAGCACCCTTCGCTGTATGAATGAGATATTTCACTCAGCATAACGTCCTCCAGGGTCACCCATTTTAAACAATATTGCATGAGTTTCTTGTTTCTCAATGAAGTATAACATTCCATTATCTGAATATACCACAGCTTCTCTACCCGTTCGTTTGTTGATGGGCACTTAGTCTGCTTCCAGATCCTTGCCACCGTGAACAAAGCTGCAACAAATATGTGTGTGCATATATCTGCTTGGGTGGCAGTTATGGTTTCTTTGGGGTATATTCCCAATAGTGGAATTGCTGGGTCAAATGATATCTCTATTTGCAACTTTTTGAGAAAGCACCACACCACCTTCCACAGTGGTTGCACCATTTTACGTTTTGACCAACAGTGAATAAGGATTCCAGTCTCTCCACAACCTTGCCAGCACTTGTTGTTTGCTGTTCTGTTAAATTTTGGTATTCTGACTGGGGTGAGATGATGTCTCATAGTTGTTTTGATTTGCATCTCTCTTAGAGCTAGGGATTTTGAATATTTCTTCACGTCCCTGCTGGCAACCTGAATGTCTTCTTTGGTGAAGTGTCTGTTCATATCCTATGCCCATTTTTCAACTGGATTGTTTACCTTTATCTTGTTGTGGTGCTCAAGTATTTTGTAAATTCTAGATATAAGTCCCTTATCTGACATGTGTTTACCAAATACTTTTTCCCAGTCTCTGGCTTCCCTTTTACCCTATTGGAGAAGTTTTTGGATGTGCATAGGGATTTGATTCTTAGAAGGTCCCATTCATATATTTGGGGTGGGGTTGGGGTTGGTGGGTGTGCACGGGGGATTGTATACCAATGAAGGAGTTTTTCTTTTGCTTTTTAAGGAGGAGAGCGAATGGGGCGTGGGGGTGGGGTGGGCGGGAAGAAAAGTGCAACAATGAATGAATGGAATTCCAAAATCTCTGTAGATGTTCATTGAAATTAAAAAAAAAAATAAATAGGAAAAAAAAAGAAGGTTCCATTCATCTATTTTATCTTCTCCTGGTTGTAGATTTTCCAGGATACTCAGAAGACTGTTTATGTTCTGGACTAGGACTACTAGAGTTCTTCCAAGCTTTTTAAAAATGAAGTTTATAGTACTTGGTTTTAGTTCTAGGTCCGTGTTCCACCTAGAGTTGGTTTTGTATATGGATTAAGGTGTGGATCTTACTTAAGTTTTCTGCAGATAGCTTTCCAATTTTGCCAGCACTATTTGTTTAAAAGGCTGTCGTTTCCCCACTTAACTGATTTCATCTCCTTGTCAAAAATCAGTTGACCATAGGTAGATGGGCTGATTTTTGGATTCTCAATTCTATTCCATTGATCTATGTGTCTGTCATTGTACCAGTACCATGCTTTCTTAACCACAATGACAGTGTAGTAGGATTTTAAATCTGGGAGTGAGATGCCTCCTACCTTTTTTCTATTTTTAAGGAGAGCTTTGCTTATTCAGGGCTTCTTTCCACTCCAAATGAAACTTGAGATGCCTTTTCCATCTCCTTGAAGAATGGGATTGGTATTTGTATTGTTACTGCATTGAATGTATAAATTGACTTTGGTAGTATTGCCATTTTCACAATATTGAGTCTTCCTATCCATGAGCAAGGGATATTCTTCCACCTCTTCAGGTCTCTTTTTGTTTCTTTTAGTAATGTTTTGCAATTTTCTTTGAATAGATCCTTTGTGCTTCTGCTAAGATTTACTCCCAAGTATTTAATCTTGTGATTAGCTATTGTGAAAGGTATTGTTTCTCTTAGTTCCGGCTCTGTATTATCTTTGTCACTGTAGAGAAATCCAACTGATTTTTGTATGTTGATCTTGTATCCTGCTACTTTGCTGAATTGGTCAACTATGTCCAATAGTTTTCTTGCTGAGTCTTCAGGGTTTTCTAAGTATACTATCATATCATCAGCATAGAGAGACAATTTTACCTCCTCTTTGCCAATTTGGATACCTTTTATTTCCTTCTCTTGTCTTATTGCTATTGATAAGATTTCCAATACAACATTGAATAAAAGAGGTGATAGTGGGCACCCTTGCCTGTTTCTTGTTCTCAGAGGGAATGCCTTCAACTTCTCTCCATTGAGAACAATGTTGCATAAATATTTTTTACTATGTTGAAGAAATCCCCCTCTAATGCTATTTTGTTGAGTGTTTTAATCAGGAAAGGGTGTTGGATTTTGTCAAAGGCCTTTTCTGCATCATGTGGTTCTTGTTCTTTGCTTTGTTAATGTTATGAATTACATTAATTGTTTTCCTTATGTTGAACCATCCTTGCATACCTGTTATGAATCCCACTTGGTCATAGTGAATTATTTCTTTTATGTATCATTGAAATCTATTGGCTGTATTTTATTCAGGATTTTTGCATCTATGTTCATGAGAGATATCGGCCTATAGTTTTCTTTTTTGGTGGTATCCTTTCTTGGCTTTGGTATCAAGAATATGTTTGCTTCATAGAGTGAGTCTGGGAGAATTCCATATTTTCTATATTTTGAAATAGTTTATGTAGAATTGGTGCCAGTTCTTCTATGAAAGCTTGATAAAATTCACTTCTAAAACCACTTTGTCCAGGGTTTTTTTTGGCTGGAAGTTGTTTTATTACTTTTTCAATTTATTCTTCTGTAATGGGTCTGTTCAGATATTCAATTTCAGTTTGTGTCAGTTTAGGTAGTTGTGAATTTCTAAGTATTTGTCCATTTCCTCTAGGTTTTCATATTGTTTTTAGTATCTTTTTTCATAATACTCTAATATTAGCCTTTTTATTTTAGTTGGTTCTGTTATTATGTTGCCTGATTCATCTCTTGTTTGGATTATTTGTGTCTTCTCCTTTCCTTTTGTGAATTTTGATAATGGTTTGTTGATTTTATTGACCTTTTCAAATAACCAACTCCTAGTTTTGTTGATGGTTTCCATTTTTTTTTTCGGTTTTCTATTTCATTTATTTCTGCTCTAATTTTTATAATTTCAGTTTTTTTTAGAGAGTGTCAGGTTTTCTTTCTGTTCTTTTTCAATTTTCTAAAGATGTGGGCTAGAGAGTCAATGGTCAGTTTTTCCTGCCTTTTGATGTTTTTGCTTATTGCTATAAATTGACCTCTTGTTACTGCTTTGGCTGTTTCCCAGAGGTTTTGGTAAGTGGTGTTTTCATTGTCATTTGTTTCAAGAAACTTTTTAATTTAATTTTTTATTTCTTCATGTCCAAGCAAGGTGTTGTTCAGCTTCCAAATGTATGTTTTTTTCCTCCTTTATCTTCTTGTTATTAATTCCTCATTTTGTAGCATTTTGGTCTGAAAAGATGCTTTGTACTGTTTCTATGTTTTTGCATTTATTGATGTTTGCCTTGTGATCTAGAATGTGATCTATTCTGGAGAAAGTTCCATGCACATTGCCGAAGAAGGTATACTGTGCTTTTCTAGAGGTGTATTAACCTATAAATATTTATGAGGACAAGTTGGTTTATTGTGTGGTTTAATTCTTCAGTATCTTTGTTGAGTTTTCTTCTGGTACTTCTATCTTTTCTTGAGAGGGGTGTATTGAAGTCTCCAAGTACTATAGTAGTGTTGTCTATTTCCTTTTTCAGTTTTGTTAATGTTTCTTTTATCTATTTTGCAAGTCTTCCATTTGGTGCATAGATATTTATTATTGTTATGTCCTCTTGTTCTATTGACCCTTTCAGTACTATGTAGTGATCTTCCTTGTCCTTTGTGATGGCTTATTCATTGACATGTATTTTATCATTGCTATTTGCTTGGTATATTTTTCCCCACCCTTTTATTTTTATTTTTTCTTCATCTTCATTTTTCAGGTGTGTATCTTGTAGACACCATATTGATGTTTGGAGTGGTTTGTTGTGTTTTTTTTTTTTATCCAATCTGCTACTCTTTTTCTCTTCAGTGGTGCATTTAAACCATTCACATTCAGTGTGATTATTGAGAGACAAGGTTTTATTAATATCATTGTGTTGTGTTCCTTTTGGTGGTGTTGCTAGTTACTTTGGTCCATGCTGCTTTCTGTGGCACCTCTGTAAGAAGGACATCTCTGAGTCTTTCCTGCAACACTAGTCTTGTTTTTACAAACTCTCTTAGGTTCTGTTTTTCTGGGAATATCATGATCTCTCCTTCATATTTTATGGATAATTTTGCTGGATACAGTATTCTTGGTTGACAGTTGTGTTTTTTGAGTGTTTGATATATTTCCTCCCACTCTCCTCTTTCTTGCATTTTTTTCTGCTGAAAAATTGGCACTTAATCTTATCTCCTCTCCCTTATAGGTTATTTTTTGTTTCTCCCTTGCTGTTTTCAGGATTATCTTCTTATCTTTGATTTTGACAAATTTATATGATATGCCTTGGTGTTTTTCTTTTGGGGTCTATTCTGTATTGTGTTTGCTGATCTTCTTGAATATATATTTTCTCATTCTTCGTTATGCCTGGGAAGTTTTCCTCTATCAATTCTTCCACAACGTTTTCAGTGTCTTTCCTTGCTTCTTCCTGTTTTGGTATTCCTATGGTGCACATGTTATTTCTCTTGATGGCGTCCCACATTATTCTTTGTTTTTCTTCCTTTTCCTTCTTTTTTGAGTCTCCTTTTTGCTCTAGCAGATCAGTGGTGATACTTCTGTCTTCTATTTCACTGATTCTGTGTTCCATCTCTTTAACTCTGCTCATGTGCCACTCCATCATGTTGACAGCATATGAAACATTGGACCTCATATTTTGGATAGTGGTTTCTTTTTTCCCCCCAGTGCCTCTAATGCCTCATTTGTTTTCTCTACATTGTTCTGGATTTTTTTTTTTTAGCTCCTCCTGGTTTTTGCTTGTAGTATCCTGTAATTCTTCAAGTTTGTCTTTCATCCATTGAAAATATTCAACCACTGTTCTTTGAAATTCTGTGTCAGAAAGTTTCATCAGACTTTCTGGCTTCAGGAAATCCATTGATACTGTGTCACCCTTTGAGGGTGCCATCTTGCTTTGTGCTTGTGTAGTGTGAGATATCTTGCTTTCTTTGAGACATTGATATGTTCTTGATCTGAAGACAATGCTCTAGGGATCAGTTGGACAGCTACCCTATTTTTGTGTTTTTCTCTATCTTCTGACTGCAGGGAAATGTTAGTTCAGAACCTCTGAGAGCAGCCTCTTGTAGGTAAGACAAGTCAAGGTGCTCCGGATTAAAAGCAAGTTTACTGACCAGATGTGTAGGCACAGGTGTGGAGCCAAATGGAGTAGGGGAGGCATGGGTATGGGGCAATCACAAGGGCAGGTTAACCACTTGGGGGACCTCACTCAGAGCCAAATGGAGTAGGGAAGGCATGGGTATGGGGCAATCACAAGGGCAGGTTAACCACTTGGGGGATCTCACTCAGACCTCCACTTTCCTGGTGTGCTCATGATTGGGGTCCTTACTCAAATTCCGTCTGTGTTTCTCACCCAGTGTTTTTCACTCAGCAGTCCCTGCTCAGTGGCACTCATGCAGGTGCCCTCATGCAGTGGCCCCTGCCCAAGCAGGGTCCTTGGTCCAACAAGACCTGAGAAGTAAAAGTCAAATTCCCACCAATCACTGCCTCTCACTAGTCTGCAGTGTCCACAAAAGTCCAAATAAATTCCCATTGGCCTACTCGTTTCTGGACAGTTGTCATGGCCCAAGAGAGCTCAGCCAAATTCCACCAGTGGGCTCACCCTTTTTCCTCAATCCAATGAAGAAATTTAGCTATTATTCTTTTGAATTATTTATTAGGAAGTTCCTACAGATTTTCTTCCTCTAAAATATTTTCTGATTCTTTATTTGGTCACATTTTGGTGCCATCTTACCTTGATTTTTCCGAGTGGTTTAGAGTCATCAGTTGCCTTTGAAATATTGTAGTGTTGCAGTCTTTGTATTATTTTATTTTTATGTAACTGATTGAGCAAGGCAAGAGGTTTCATAGCTGCTAGACTGGAATTTCTTAGTCTTTCACCACTTTTCTTCTGGTGGATATGAGAGAATATGAGGATATTTGTGCTGTTCTCTATTCACTATATGTGTATAGCAATTGCTAGAGCTTGTTTTGGTGTTATTTGTGGTCTAATGCTACCAAAGTGGAAGAGAAGCTTGTCTTTACTCTTGCCTAATAGTTGATTGAAACTTTAGGTGGTGTATGTATGGCTGGGCTATGTTAATACTGTTTCTGTTTGTTGTCATAATCAATATAAAGGGGAAACAAAATAAAACAAACAAAACATATTTTTTTTTAAACCCAACAATCCTAAGATTGGAGAGCGAGAGAAAAAGAAATAGAGTATAGAGGAGATGTGAATTAAAATAGAAAGGCCAAAAAGTGCAAATACACGCCCAGTGTTTGGGGCAGTGGGAAGAGAGTGGCAGAGAAGCTAGAGAGAAGAAAAGGAGATAGAAATCAGGCAAAACATCCCCAAACATCATAAATTTTTAAACTCTGTAAAACTATTAGGAGGGGGAAAAATGACAAAGTATGAGACTTTGAGGGTGAGTGGCTGTACAGACGATTTGTGCTCTTGCCAATGCTCAAAGAAATAAAAGACCTGGACCAGATGGCTTCAGAACTGAATTATAACAAACGTTCATAGGGGATATATAACTAATTCTACTTAAATTATTTCAAAAAAATATATGAAGCAAACATAACCCTAACACGAAAACTAGGCAAAGACATTACCAAAAAAAGAAAAATTTAGACTAATGTTGTTCATGAATATTGATGTAAAAATCCTTAACAAAATACTGGCCAATAGAATTCAATGGTATATTAAAAAAATTCGTTATAACTAAGTGGAATTCATACAGGTATAAAAGGATACTTCAACATAAGGAAAACAACCAAGATAATTTATCATATTAATAAAATAAAGAACGAGAACTGTACGATCATATCAATGGATGCAGAAAAGGCCTTTGACAAAAATTCAACACACCTTCCCAATCAAAACACTCAACCAAATAGGAATAGAAGAGACTTTGCTCAATATAGTAAAAATGCATATATGCAAAACCAAAACCTAATGTCATTCTCAACAGATAAACACTAAAGGCATTCCCCTGGTGAACAGGGACCAGACAAGAATGTCTACTAGCAGTACTCCTATTCAATATTGTACTGGAAGTGCTTGCTAGGTAAATGCAACAAGAAAAGGTAATAAGAGGCATCCAGATCAGCAAAGAGGAAAGAGATGGTAATACTGGTATTATGTGCAGATGATATGATAGTGTACACAGAAGACTCAAGAAGATAGATGATAGATAGATAGATAGATAGATAGATAGAGAAAATAAAAATGAAAAAACTGTTAGATAGACTTCGTGGACCAATTTAGTAAAATAGCAGGATATAAAATCAATGTATAAAAATCACTAGAATTTCTCCAAGTTCTCTATAAATTTCATTAAACTATCTATATCTATAGCTATGTCTCTATATCTCTATCTATCTATCTATCTATCTATCTATCTATATATACATGTAGCATATTAAGACACATATTCCTCAATATAAAAACAACAACAAGTCACTAGGATTTATCTACAATAACAGAAAATATAGAAAACTAAGAAAGCAATACCATTTACAACTGTTGTTGTGTACCATCAAGTCAGAACTGACCCAAAGGTGACGCATCAGTAGGTTTTCAGAGGCAATTAATCAGACAAGAGAAGACTGCCCATCCTTCTCCCATGGAGAAGCTGGTGAATTCAGCATGCACTGTAGCTTTTTACCACTAGGTCACCAGAGCTTACCAATAATAAAGTGAGATATTTAATTACAAACACAAATATTTTTATAAGGAAAAGACAAAACACTACTGCAAGAAACTTTAAGAGACCTAAATAAATGGGGAAATGTCCCCTATTCATGGATAGAAATACTCAGTTAAGATAGCACTCCTTGATTCAAAACCTACTACACAACCCTAATAACCAAAACAGTATGGTACTGGTACAATGACAGACAACATAGACCAATGGAACAGAATTGAAAACACTGAAATTAACCCACCTATCTACTGTTAATTGGAAATTCAATTAACCTATCTACTTAAGGTCAACAGGAAATGAAATGTATTGAATGGGGAAATGACAAACTCTGCTGGTAAAACTGGACTATTACTTGCATAAAGCTGAAAAAGGATCCACATATCACATCAGACACTTAAATCAACTCAAAGTGAATCAGAGACCTAAAAAAGAGAAAAGCCCTAAATCATAAAGATCACAAGAGACAAAATGGGACCAGACTTAGAAGGCCTAGCCTTCTATGGCATAAATAGGTTGGCAAATACAACCAAAAAAGGAAATAATAATATTGATTAACGGGACATTCTAAAGATCAAGACCCTGTGTGCGTCAAAAGCATTTCCCAATAGAGTAAAGAGAAAATGTACAGTCAGAAAAACATTTGGCAATGACTTACCAGACAAGGATGTCATAACAGATTCTTACAGGGCCTCCATAAGAAAAAAGACTGGCAAATGGGCATAAGACATGGAAAGGCTTTTCCCAAAGGAAAGCATCTGAGTGGCCATCAAACACATGAAAAAATACTCAAAATCACTGGCAATAAGAGAGTTACAAATCAAAACCAAAATGAGATATCATCTCATCCCAGAATCATTGGCAAAGTTTTATAGGATATCAAGGAATAAATGCTGGAATGGATATATGGAGAAATTGGAACTTTCATGCATGGCTGGTGTGATTATAAAACGTACAATCACTTTGGAAGGCAGCTTGGCATTTCCTCAAAAAGCTGAAGATAAAAATTCCATATGACCCATCCATTGCACCACTAGGAATATACCGTGAGACACAAACACAGATTTGTTCACCTATGTTCAAAGCAGCATTATTTACAGCAGAAAGAAGACAGAAATAGCCCAAATATCCATCAACAAACAAATGGTTTGAGGAAATTATGGTACATTCATACAGTGGAATACTATTTAGCACTCAATAACAATGATTTTGTAAAATATTATAGAACATGAGAGTCTTTGTGCTGAGTGAACTCCCTTAGTCTCATAAGGGCAAATACTGTGCAAGACCATTATTGTAAAAATAGAAAAATAACTAGTATCATGCGTATAAATTTTAAAAAGAAAAATTTCGGGTTGGGGTATAGTGTGGGGAAAGGGAAATCATTAGGATGACAGAGTTCAGTGGGTAGAGGGAGGAGGTGATGTAGGAACTAAGAAAGATTCAATGGGGTCCTGAAAAGACATAACAGTAATAGGCTTATCAATTTTTTAAAACAAAATGTATATGAATGATCATATGAAGCACAATGTGAGTGAACGAATGTGTGAAACACAATGTACATGTAGGAAGTACAATCTATACAGATTTCGTATGCCAACTAATACTAAATTAAAGGCGTTTGACTGTGTGGATCATAACAAACTGGCTGACTCTGAGAAGAATGGGAATCCGAGAACTCTTGATCATGCTAATGTGAAACCTATACGTGGACCAAGAGGCAGTCGTCAGAACAGAGCAAGGAAACACTACATGGTTCAAAATTGGGAAGGGGGTATGACAGTTATGTGTCCGAACTCCATACCTTTTCAACCTGTATGCAGAACAAATTATCTGGGAAGCTGGACTCTATGAGAAGTGTGGCATCCGTATTGGTAGATCTATCAACAATCTGCGTTATGTAGATGCCATAACCCTGCTTGCTGAAACTGAGGAGGACCTGAAGGGCTTGCTGCAGAAGGTCAAGGACTACAGCCTTCAATATGGATTGAAACTCAATATCAAGAAGACAAAAGATTCTCACCACTGGACCAATTAGCAGCGTCAGGATGGATGGTGAAGAGATTGAGATTGTTCACAGCTTTCATTTGCTTGACTCCACAGTCAACATTCTTGGCACCAGTAGCCAGGAAATTAAAGACGTATTGCCATGGGAAAGTCTGCTGCTAGGAACCTCTCCAAAGTACTGAAGAACAATGGTGTCACTCTGGAGACTAAGATACGTCTGATACAGGTCATGGTCTTTGCAATCACTTGTTATGGGTCAGAGAGTTGGACAATGACTAGGAAAGATAGAAGAATTGATGGCTTTGAGCTGTGGTGCTGGAGAAGAGTACTGAGTGTACCATGGACTTCTAATAAAACAAACGGATTCATCCTGGAGAGGGTTAAATCATGCTGCTCTTTGCAGGCAAGGATTCTGAGGCTTTGTCTAACATATTTTGGACATGTTGTAATGAGGCACCAGCCCTTGGAGAGGGACATCATGCTTGAGAGGGGTGGAGGGACAGTGCAGGAGGGGAAGATCCTCTGAGGTGGATTGCTTCAGTGACTGGGGTAATCAGGGTGGGTGAGTGAGAGATGGTACAATTGGCACAGGACAGAGCAGGGTTTAGGGATGTTGTACATAGGGTCTCTATGAGTTGCAAGTGACTCGATGGCATATAACAACAATTTGTTGTTTTTAGGTGCCATTGAGTCGAGTATGACTCATAGTGACCTTGTGAACAAAAGATCTGAATGCTGTTCTATCCTGCATCATTCTTACATTTCCTGACATACAAGAGTTCATTGTGGCAATCACCGTGGCAACCCACCTGGTTTAGGATCTTTCTCTCCTTTGTCGGCCTTCCTCCCTTCCAAGCATCACATTACACCCCTCTCAAAAGAATAGGCCCTCCTAGCAACATTCCCTAAGTATGTGAAATTTTGAAGAGTCATAATTCTTGCCTATAAAGAGCACTCTGGTTGCACTATTTCCAAGATATATTTGTTTGTTCCTTTGGCAGTCCATGGGGTGTTCAGTGCTCATCTCCAGCACCACAGCTCAAAGGCATCAATTTTTTTCTTCATTCTTATTCATTGTCCAGATCTTAGATGCATATCAAGTGATCACAAAGACCATGGCTGGAATCAGAAGCATCTTAGTCCTCAAACTGACATCGTTACTCCTCAGTAATTTGTAGAGCTCCGTAACTGCAGGCTTTCCCAGCACAATGTGTCTCCTTATTTCCTGACTTCTGGTACTAAGTGTGTTTGTTGTGGATTCAAGTAAGATGAAGTTGTTGACAATTTCAATCTCTTCTCCAACCATTGTGATGTTGCCTATTAGCCCAGTGGAAAGAGTCTTTGTTTCTTGACACTGAGATGCAATGTAAATTGAAAGCTGCTGCATTCCTTGATTTTCTGCAACAAATGCTCCAAGTCCTTCTCACTTTCAGCAAGCAAGGCTGTGTCATCACACAAGTTAACAAGAGACTGTTCCCCCCCCCACTGATGATAGTTTTAATACTTCATGAAACATTTGAAGTCTTTTAGATGCTGAACAATAGACAGTACTGCCTAATGCCAAGTTTCTGAAAGCTATTGTTTCATAGATTTTTATCGTTTGTTTCAACGCGAAGATAAACCCCAATCTATGTTACTCCATTGTGAAGAAAAATATATCAGTATCCAGACAAACTAAAGATGAGCTTATTAAAATAAATGAATGAATGAATGAATGAAACCATCAGCAGGACTAAGAGGAGAGACTGAGGTACAGACTCCTATAGGGTCAAATAGAAAAGGAGAAGAACAACAGAAAAGTTCAAAGGCTCACTTTTTAAGAATCGTGGATTCAGGGGGAAATTAGAGGGTGCAAAGCCAGACACAAGATGAAGTGAAACCCTGGTGAATCTGATCGCTGGGTAGGGCTCAGCCTCCACAGAAAGAAAAAAGAGGCAAAGGGAGCTCTGGTGGCCTAGTGGCAAGAAGATGAACTGCAATCCCAGAGGTACGTGGCTCGAATCCACCAGATACTCTCTTGGAGAAGGAGGGGCAATCTCCTCTTGTACCAGTCAGATCTGATTTGACAGTACAGAGAAACAAAAAAAATAATAATAAAACAAATTTTTTAAAAAGAAAAGAGGCAAAAGAGATCTCACTGACCTTTCAAGAGCCAAGGAATAGTGCACAGGATCTCAGCTCCCCACCACCAGCAAGCATCCACCCCAGAGAGCCGCCATCTAGATGGTAGGACACAGAGACCCCTAGAAAAATCCCCCTTAGCATATAACTAGAAGCACAAAGGATCTATTTAAAAAAATTACAAAACATTACTGCAAGAAACAAAAAGAGACCGGAGAAGTGGAAGAATATCCCTTGCTCATGGCAATATTGTGAAAATGGCAATACTACCAAAGGCAATTTACACATTCAATGCAATAACAATACAAATACCAATCCCATTCTTCAATGAGACAGAAAAGGCAATCTCCAATTCCATTTGGAATGGAAAGAAGCCCTGAATAAGCAAAACACTTCTTAAAAATAGAAAAAAGGTAGGAGGCATCTCACTCCCTGATTTCAAATCCTACTACACTGCCATGGGAGTTAAGACAGCATGGTACTGGTACAATGACAGACACATAGATCAATGGAATAGAATTGAGAATCCAAAAATTAGCCCATCTACCTATGGTCAACTGATTTTTGACAAGGAGATCAAATCAGTTAAGTGGGGAAACGACAGCCTTTTTAACAAATGGTGTTGGCAAAATTGGAAAACTATCTGCAGAAGACTTTAGCAAGATCCACACCTCACTCCATACACAAAAACCAACTGTAGGTGGATCATGGACCTAGGACTAAAACCAAGGACTATAAACTTCATTTTTAAAAAGCTTGGAAAAACTCTAGAAGTCCTAATCCACAACACAGTCTTCTGAGTATCCTGAAAAATCTACAACCAGGAGAAGATAAAATAGATGAATAGGACCTTCTAAGAATCAAATCCCTATGCACATCCAAAAACTTCTCCAACAGGGTAAAAAGGGAAGCCACAGACTGGGAAAAAGTATTTGGCAATGACATGTCAGAAAAGGGACTTATATCTAGAATTTATAAAATACTTCAGCACCACATCAAGATAAAGGTAAATAATCCAGTTGGAAAATGGGCACAGACACTTCACCAAAGAAGACATTCAGATGGCCAACAAGCACATGAAGAAATATTCAAAATCCCTACCTCTAAAAGAGATGCAAATCAAGACAACAATGAGATATCATCTCATCGCAGTCAGATCAGCAAAATTTAACAGAACAGCAAGCAACAAATGTTGACAAGGTTTTGGAGAAACTGGAACACTTATTCTCTGTTGGTGGGAGTGTAAAATGGTGCAACCACTGTGGAAAGCAGTGTGGCACTTTCTCAAAGAGTTGCAAATAGAGATACCATTTGACCCAGCAACTCTATTACTGGGAATATACCCTAAAGAGACCATAAACACCATCCAAGCACATAAATGCACGCCCATGTTTATCGCGGCTTTGTTCACAATAGCAAGGAGTTGGAAACAACCTAAGTGCCCATCAACAAATGAATGGATAGAGAAGCTGTGGTATCGTCACACAATGGAATACTACGCTACATTGAAAAAAGAAGGAACTCATGCAATATTGTTCAAAATGGGTGACCCCGGAGGACATTATGCTGAGTGAAATATCTCAGTCACAAAGAGACAAATGCTGTATGGTGCCACTGTTATAGAATGAGACTGACATCAGGTTGGGGGTAAGACTGAGAAAAACTGGATAAATTATACTGCATTGAAGCAGATGAGGGAGAGAACAGTTTAAGAGTAATATATTTTAGGGCATTATGATTATCTTAAGAGTTTGGAATGATGGTTGCAGAGTGGAGTATACTCGGGGTGTGGGAGGTATGGGGGGATTGTGTACCAATGAAGTAGTTTTTCTTTTGCTTTTCAAGAAGAGCAAACTGGGGGTAGGGCTGGGCTGGGTGGGGAGAAAAAGGTGCAACAATGAATGGACGGAAATCCAAAATCTCTGTAAATGTTCATTGAAATTAATTAAAAAACAAAAGAAAAAAAAACCTTACCCCAGAGTGAGTGGAATAGAGCCTTCTTAAGCCTAGTGAGGAGGTGCCCCTGAGCTCAAGAAAGTAATTTTAAAAAATCATGCTGAAGAAGAATATACATAAGCAGAAGTAGGAAATGGTTTATATCTATTCAAATAGACTGCACCCATTGATGTAAGCAGGCTGCAAACTGTCCCAGTAACTTGAGTTTATGCTTGGCAGATTTGCTTAACAGTGGCAGCTAGTGAAGAAAGCTTTTAAGCCCAAATGTAAAGGTATCATCACAAGAATTCAGTGAAGGACATAGAGTCTAAAAAGCACAGTGACTTTATTCAGTAACACCAAGACCCAGATTCAGATAGCTGGCCCTGTCAGGGATTCTTGGAGACTGTGAATCCCATAGAGGGTTTAGGGAGTTGTCTGTATCTCTTTGCAGAGCATCCAATGGGTTCTGGCCATTAGCCTATGGATTGGCAGTTGTTGCTGTTCAGGAGCCATCAAGATGAGTACCACCCATTGCGACCCTATGAACAACAGATCTGAACCCTGTCCTATCCTTTGCCACCCTCAATCTCTGACATACTTGAATCTATACCTGAAGTCCCTGTGTTAATCTCTCTCATTGAGGGTCTTCCTCTCTTTCCCCAACCCTCCCGCTTTCCAAGCATGCTGTTTCTCTCCAAGGAATAGTCTCTCTTAGTAACATGACCACAGTATGAAAAGAACTTTTATCACTTTTGCCTCTAAGGACCAATTTGGGTGCACTTTCTTCAAGAAATATGTTTATTCTTTTGGTAGAAGATGGGATATTTGACACCACCACAGCTCAAAGTCATCAATTGTTCTTCTGTCACCCTTATTCACTGCCCAACTCTTAGATGCATAGAAAGAGATTGAAAAGAGCATAGCCTGAATCAGGAGCACTTAGTTCTCAGACTGACATCATTGCTTCTCAATACTTTGGAGAGGTTCCTGGCTGTTGACTTTCCCAATGCAATACATCTCCCGAACTCCTAACTACTGGTACCAAAGGGGTGATTGTGGATTCAAATAAAACAAAGTATTTAATTGTTTCATAGGGTCACTATGAGTTGTATTCAATTCAATGGCCCTTAAAAACAAACAATTATCAGAAACAGAGTTCTAGATAAATAGAAAAAATATACCATGTTCATGGATGTTGTTAATATATACCATGAAGTTGGACCTGATCCATTGTTGGCCCTCCAAGGGTTTTCAGATGCGGTGAATTGCATGAAAGATGAATTTTCATTTTTCTTTTATGGAGCATCTGATGGTTTTGAACCATGTTTATTTGGGTTTGCAGCACAGCTGCAAAAAGCCATTCAGAGGTTCAATGCAATCTCAGTACAGAAAGCAATATTGTTCTTCAAAGAAATATGAGACAATTTCCAGTTTTATTTGGAAATAAAATAAACCCCGAATAAGCAAAATAATGGCTTTGTGATAAGAAGTTGTGCAATCAACAAAAAAAAGGCAAGTTGTTCAACCTCACCAGCTTCTCTGTAGGAGAAAATGAACAATCTTCTGTGTGTTTAATTGCCTCTGAAAAATTCACTGGATGGTCAGCTCTGACTTGACAGTACATAACAACAACTAATAAAATAGAAAAACAAAATAGAATGCATCATACTCTGTGATCTCAAAACCTAATTCACAGCTGTAGTAATCAAACCAGCATGATACTGGTACTACAACAGACATATAGACCAATAGAAGAGAGTGGAGAAACCAAAATCAACCCATCCATGTATGGTCAACTAACTGATCTTTGACAAAGAGATAAAATCCATTAAATGAGAAAATGACAGCCTCTTTAACAAATGATGCTGACAAAATTGAACAGATGTCTGGAGGAACATAAAGCAAGATCTATGCAAAAATCAAATCAAAGTTGATAAAAGACCTAGAGATAAAACCAAAAACTATAAAGATCATATGGTTGAAAAATAGGAACAAATATATTGTTATTGTTGTTATGTGCTATTGACTCAAGTATAACTCATAGTGACCCTATGAACAACAGACTAAATCCTGTGATATCCTTATCCTTGATACACTTATGTAAGCCATCATCATATCAATTCACCTCATTGATGTGTCTTCCTCTCTTTTGCTGACCCTCCAATTTTTCAAGCATGATATCCCTTTTCAAGGAATAGCAATCTTAGCAACATGTCCAAAGTATCAGAGGTGAAGCTTAGCCATCCTTGCTTCCAAGGAGTACTCTGTACCTTTCCCAGGAATATCTGTTTGGGTTACTGCAGTTCACAGTATTCTCTGTACTCCTCTCCAGCACAACTGACAGCATTAATTTTCTTCTGTCATACTTCTTCATTGTCCAACTCTCAGATGCATGGCAAGTAATTGAAAAGACCATCGTCCTGAATCAATCCATCTTATCTAATTTCTTCCTCTCCTGTGCTGACTCTCAACACTTTCTAGCATGATGTCCTTCTCCAAAGACTGGTCTCCTGCCTACATGCCCAAAGTACAGGAGACAGAGCTTTAAAGTCCTTGCCTTCAAGGAGGAAATTGATTTCACCCTCTCCAGGAGCTTTATTCATTTTTTTTTTTTGCAGTCTATGGTATGTTCAATATTCTTGCACTACAACTCAAAGATATCGATCTTCTTCTGTCATCTTTATTCCAAAATAATGGGATCCAACAGAGTGTGGAATTAATCAGACAATATCTCTAGTAACA
Organism: Elephantulus edwardii; assembly: GCF_000299155.1. Lineage (NCBI taxonomy): Eukaryota > Metazoa > Chordata > Mammalia > Macroscelidea > Macroscelididae > Elephantulus > Elephantulus edwardii. The sequence continues at coordinate 12,840,577 of NW_006399822.1, forward strand.
CACACAAACAAAATCCTGTTAAAGATTATCAAAAAATGACTGGAACAGTACATCAACAAAAAACTACTACGAATACAAAGGTGAGTTTAGCAGAGGCTATGGCACTTGGGCACGTGGCCAGAAGGGACATACCGGTCCTTGGTAAAAGACATCATGCTCAGAAGAGTGGAGGGAAAATGTAGGAAAGGAAAACCTCACATGAGATGGATTGACATAGCAACTAGGGTAATTGGGGTAGGTGTGCTGGAGTCAGGCAGACTGTCTTAGGATAGGGAAGGCTTCAGAGCTGTTATACGTATGATTTCTTTGAATTGCAGACAACTCAACAGCACATAACAACAGCAATGGCATTAGGAACATCATTGCCAATGTCAGATGAATCTTGGCTGAAAGCAGAGTACCAGAATAATATCTGCTTGTGTTTAATTGACCATACAAAGGTATTTCACTGTGTGGATCATAACAAATTATGTTCGAGTGGTTATATACAAGTCAATTTTTTTAAAAGTAGGACAGGCAATCACCTGCATGTCCTCCAATCCACATGCTGTCCCTTGTCATTTCCTTTTTTGCTTGCTCACAGCTTTGGGCCCTTTGGTCTATGGCTCTCTAGCCAAGAAAGGATCACCAATATATAAGATCCTGTCAAGACACCACCTTCACCTAGTATAAGGGTGAAGACAAGGACCTTCTAAACCATCACAGAGAGTAGAGAAGAGCGTCAAAGATTCTGTGTGCCACACTACAGATTGTGGACAATAGACAAAAGAAACACTGTTTACATTAAAGTCCCTGGTCTCACGACTTCTGAGATCAAAGAGCACAATAGGAAAGAGGACGTTAGGAGAGAAGACATCATCAGGTGAGACACTTTTTCCCAGAGCTGATACTTTCAGGTGCAGTGGAAACAAGGGCCCGAAACTCCCTTGGAAAAGGGCATCTCCATTTGGGGATCTCTTCAGCCTTAAGGACATGCCAGGCACCAAAGAATTCAACAGAGTTTGGAACAGGGAGCTACAAGCAGGAGAGAGCTTCACTCTCTCAGTTGGCACATTGAGATGCTAGAGAGAGAGCTGCCTTCAAAGCTCTCTGGTCAGAAATAACTTAAGTGTGGCACCTGTTCTCCCACTACTCTACCACTCTGAAGACAAAAGACAATAGAGTTGAGAGAGGGACTACAATAAGGAAAGGTTCCTGAAGGGATGCGATGCAGACTAGAGAGACTCTGAAGGAATTTAGGAAAAACAATACTTTCCCAGAAAGGACTTCCAATAGAGTGACTGGCCCACTTTATACATAGAACTTTGTAAGCTGGCAATGAATCAACACCACCAGAAATATTAGAAGTATCAACAAATAATGCAGACACAATAGAAATGGCCTAGTACAAAACAAGAAAAGCTTCACATAGAGTCAAAGAACCAGCAGGAAACTCCAAACAATGTGTAAAAAAACAAACTAAGCCTTTTTCAAAACAAGTAAATAATACTGCAGACACAATGAATACATCAGAGAGGCAGAAAATATATATTGATATGGGGTTATTTGAGCAGCTACGGAATAAAATACAAATGATGGAAGAAACAATGGAAACCAGAAATAAAGTGAATACTGCAGAGGCAGAGAACTAAAAGCAACATATTGAAAAAGAGTTATTTGAAAAACTATAGAAGAAGATGTAAATGATGGAAGAAACACTGGAAACCATTGAGAAAGTGAATACTCCAGCAACAGGGAGTCAGAAGAATTATCTTGATAAGGAGAAACTTGTACAACCATAGAAGAACATGTACAAGATGGAAGAATTGAAACTATACGTATTGAGGTACAAGAACTTTTAAAAATCATCACAAGACAGAGCGAGTACAGCCAATTGTTGTTGATAGGTGTCATCAAGTCAAGTATGACTCATAGCGACCCTATGACAAAAGATCTGAACCCTATCTAAAAGTTCTATCCTGCACCATCCTCACATTTGCTGACCCATAAGAGCCCATTGCAGTAGTCACTGGGTCAATTCACCTAGTTAAGGGTCTTCCTCTCCTTTACTGACCCTCCATTCTTCCCTCCATCCTTTTCCAAAGAAGTTACTTGCCCCTCTTAGTAACATGCCCAAATTATGTGAGGAGAAGCCTCATCATGCCTGTCTCCAAAGAACACTCCAGCTTCACCCTCTCCAAGACATATCTAGCCATTCCCTTGGCCATCCGTGGGATATTCAGTGCTCTTCTCCAATACCACAGCTTGAAGGTGTCAATTCTGTTTCTGTCACCCTTATTCATTGTCCAGATCTCAGATGCATAGCAAGTAATTGGAAAGATCATTGTCTGAATTAGACACACCTTAGTCCTCAAACATCATTATTTCTCATTAATTTAGAGAGGTCCCTAACTGCAGATTTTCCCAATGCAATGTGTCTCCTTATTTCCTGACAGCTGATAATAAGGGTGTTAACTATGGATCCAAGTAAAATTAAGCTATTGAAAGTTTCAATCTCCACTCCATCCATCATGATGCTGCCTATTGGTCCAGTGGTAAGAATCTTTGTTTTCTTGATATTGAGATGCAATTTATCTGAAGGTTGCATTCCTTTATCTTCTGCAACAAGTGCTTCAAGTGCTCACTTTGAGTAAGCAAGGTTGTGTCATCTGCATAACGCAGGTTATTGATGAGTCTGCCACCAATCTTGATGCTACACTCCTCTTCATAGAGTTCAGCTTCTCATATACTTTTCTTGTTATAGTTGTTGTTGTTGTTGTTGTTAAATGCCGTCGAGTCACAAGCGACTCATCGCAACCCTATGAAGGAGAGTCCTCGATGCTTGGGTGCCTTTCATCCTCTCTCCAGGTTCGTAGGGTTTCCAGAGGCAAGCTATTATGGAAGTAGATGCCACTCCTTCTTCCAGTACTTTGCTTAGTACACAGATTAAATATTTATGGAGAGAGAAGACAACCCTGACATAATTCCTTTTCAATTTTAAACCATTCCATGTTCCCCTGTTCTGCTCCCATAACAGTCTGCTGGTCCAGGTTAGGTTCTGCATGAGCACAATTAACTGTTCTGGGATTCCTATTCTTCTCAATATCAGCCACACTTGTTATAATCCATATAATCAAATATCTTTGCATAATCAATAAAATATAAATACACATTCTTATGGAAATAGCAGAAATCCAAGAAAATGTAATTCAGAACTAATGTTCTGAATTGGCAGACTGAAATGGAAGAAGTGTCCAACATGGTGGAAAGACAAAAATGAAGAATGAAAGGGATGGAACAGAGTGTTAGTGAGCTTGAAGACAAGAACCCCAGAGAAAACCATGTTGTTGTTGTTATATGCCGTCGAGTCGTTTCCGACTCATAGCGACCCTATGCACAACAGCCCTAAAACCTGCTCTATCCTGCGCCAACCGCACTGCCTCTGACACACCCATCCCGATTACCCCAGTCACCGAATCAATCTCATAGAGGGTCTTCCCCTCCTG
>NW_006399822.1:12852606-12856038 GCF_000299155.1 Elephantulus edwardii
AATAAATATTATGAAAAGTTGTACTCTGATAAATTTTAAAATCTAGAGTAAATGTACAAATTCCTTGATGCTCATTCCCTACCAGATTGTCACAGGTAGATGTAGAGTCCTAAGACTCAACAAAAAATTGTTAGAGCTTGTAGGCCAATTTAGTAGAAGGGCAAGATACACAAGTCTGTGGGATTCCTCAACGGTAACTAAGAAAACACACAGAAGGAAAATAAAAAAGCAATACTATTTACAATAACCAATCAGAAATAGAGATACTTAGAAATAAAGCTAATTAGAGACACAAAAGATCTTTATAGAAAGGGAAGAAGTCCAATGTGAAAAACAGTATATATGAACTTTATAAACTTTGTATGTAAAGCAGTATAAAATAAATTTTTTTAAAAAAGATTTTTACAGAGAAAGCTACAAACCATTTCCACAAGGAAAAGTAAAATACCTAAATAAATGTAAAAATGTTCCTTGTTCATGGAAAAGAAGACTCAATAACATGAAAATGGCAATTCTACCAATTACAAGAGTCTATGTGTTTAATGCAATTCCAATTCAGATACTAAATTCATTTTCCAAAAAGATAAAAAAGACAATTGGCAAATTTATTTGGAAAAGAGATCCTGAACATGCATAGTACTTCTGAAAAACAAGAATGGAGTGGGAGTCATAGCACTCTGATCTCAAAACCTACTGTTGTTGTTGTGTTGAGTTGGAACTGAACCGTAGTTGACCTTCAGTGGGTTTTCAGCCGTAGTTAATTGCAAGGGAAGAGATTGCCTGTTCCTGCGGAATAGCTGGTGGATTCTAACACCATGCCTTTGAGATTGCAGTGCAGTTTCTTGCCATTAGGCCACTAGAGTTCCCTCAAAACCTACTATACAGCTGTAATAATCAAAACAGTACAGTACAGGTACAATGACAGGAACATAGATCAATGGAACAGAATCAAGAATCCAGAAATTAATCTATCTATGGTCAACTGGTATTTGACAAGGAAACAAAACCTATCAAATGATGAAAGGACAACTTCTTCAATAAATGGTGCTGTCAAAACTGGACTGCTACCTGTGTACAGCTGAAGCAGGATCCACACTTCTCATCATAAACACACAAAAAAAATTAAAAAAAAAACTCAAGATGGATCAGAGTCCTAGGTATAAAGACCAAAGCGATAATCATGGTAAGAAACAAACTGAGACGAAGCTTAGAAGGCCTCACCTATGGTCTAAGGGGCTGACAAATACAGCTAGAAATACACAACCAGGAGAGGGTAAAAATTGATGAATGAGGCCTTCTGAAGGTTAAATTTCTGTGCACATCAAAATATTTTTTCCAAAAGGGTGAAAAGAAAATCTATTAACAAGGTTCTCATACCAAAAGTTTACAGAATCCTATAGGGCCTCCCCAAGTAAAAAACCCATTAACTCAGTTACAAAATGGGCAATGGATATAAAAAGACTTTTCAGAGATGAAGGTATTGGATGGCCAACAGACATATGAAGAAATGCCAAAAATCTCCGGCAGTAAGAGAGAGGCAAATCAAAACCACATTGAGATACCATTTCACACCAGTAGCACTGGCGAAGTTGATTAGGACAACAAGTAATAAACATTGTAGAGGGTGTAGAGAGATAGGAACTCTCGTGCATTGTTGGTGGGATCGTAAAATGGCACAACCATTCTGGAAGGCAGTTTTGTGTTTCCTCAAAAAGCTGATAATAGAAATTTCATATGTTCCAGCTATTACACTCTTGGGAATATACTCCAAGGAAATTAGAACAGAGACAAATGGAAATTATAATGTTCAATAATTGTCACATTCTGTGGGATCACCTTTTTGAGAATGAATATTATCCCCCAAATTTTCAGCCATATACTGGGCAGCATGTCAAGGAATGCGTCTTTTATTTTAAACCAGTCAATTGATATCCCATCTATTCCTAAAGCCTCTTTTTTTCCCAATTCCATAAGTGCAGATTGAACTTCTTCCTTCATTACTATTGGCTCTTAATCATATAATGGTTCCTGAAATACTTCATGTCAAAAAATTCTTTCTGGTTCAGTGTCTGTGTGTATTCCTTCCATATTCTTTTGATGTTTCCCGTATCATTCTAGATTTTGCCTATAGTTTCTCAGTATTGAAACTGGAGACTTGTTCTTCAGTTCTTTTCATTTGAGAAATGTTGGGTGAGTTATTCCCTTTTTATTCTCAAATTCCAGCTCTTTGTACATTCCTTTATAATAGTTCGTTTTGCTTTTTCACCTGAAAACAACAATGAGATATCATCTCATTCAGCAATAATGGCAAAGTTCAACAGGATAGTAAGCAACACATGCTGTTGAGGATGTGCAAAGACTGGAATTCTTATGTAGTGTTGTTAAGATTGTAAAATGGTAAAATCACTATTGGAACTATTCCTGCCTTTTCTCAATTGGAACTATTCCTGCCTTTTCTCAGAAGGCTGAAAATAGAAACATCATTTGAGGTAGCTAGTCCTCTACTGTGAAGAGTCCCTAAAGAAATCAGGGCTATGACACAAACAGATGCTTGCCACCTATGTTTACTGCAGCATTATTCACAATAGCAAAGAAATAGAAGGTGTCAAGTACCATCGACGAAAGAATGAATAGAGAATCTGTGGTACATTCACACAAAGGAATAATAAACAGCACTGAAAATCAATTAAGAACTTATGAAACATGCACGACTTGTACGAGCCTAAAGGTCATCATGCTAAGTGAAATAACTCAAATACAAAAAAAAATACAGTACAAGACCACAGCTATAAAAATAGGAGAGTTATGGGATGGAGGGGAGGCAGGGAGATCAAAACAAGAAAAAGACTGGTCTAAAATTATAATTCTTTGAAGATTTTTCTTTAAAAAACTCAACCCACTGTTTTACATCCTTTTTTTAATTTTTATAAAGTTCACATTATGTTTCTTATGATCATCCCCATGCATTGTGTCTTACAAAATTAATCATCATTAGTCTATGCCCACCATTATCTCGTCCCTTCAAATTTTGTATCCTATTTTGGTGAGTAGTGACTGGAGTCTTCCAAGCTTCTGAACAGTTATGCAAGATAAAACTATTGATTTCTCTCTTTTCATAACAAGAAGAGCAAATAAAGTCATTGTAAGATAATACAAAAAAACAAAATATGGAGATTAATCTATGTTTTTCTTCTGATTTCAAAGCATATTTTAACATTATGTTTTGATTCTTTCATTAGCTTTTGATCTCTACATTTTAAAATGTTTTTCATAACTTTTTGTTCTGTGTTATGTGATTTGACATTGTCTCCCTGGTGGTCTTGAGACTTTATAAGTAGTAACTGAAGAACAAATTCAAACCTAGAGTTGCTGTAATCAAGGATGCTTTGGGCAGAATATTAAATGATCCAGGAAGTATTAAAAGAAGATGGA
>NW_006399822.1:12857478-12861595 GCF_000299155.1 Elephantulus edwardii
GGTGTGTCAGAGGCAGTGCGGTTGGCGCAGGATAGAGCAGGGTTTAGGGCTGTTGTGCATAGGGTCGCTATGAGTAGGAAACGACTCGACGGCACATAACAACAACAACAACAACTCATACCTTCAGGGTGTTAGGTTATTATTAAGAATTTTGTAAAGCTTTGTCACCCTGTTGCCTCAAGCACAAATGTGGATATATTATTACACTTCGATATATGTATATGTATATGTATATGTATATGTATATGTATATGTATATGTATATGTGTATGTGTATGTATATGTATATGTATATGCATATGTATATGTAGAACTATCAATTAACAAGCCTATGTTTGGTTGTTGGTGACCTGACCAAAGTTTTTGATACAGGATATTTTATCTCTAGATAACAATAAATGAAGTCCATTTAGAAAAATATATTCTAGTTTTTTAAAAAAACTTATTATAATTCAATTCATAAAAACATACATCTGTGTCTTGACTGAAATTTCAGAAACTTTTTGGTGCCTTTGCTATTGCTGAATTATTAAGGTAAAATGTGTTCCAAGAGTGTTTTGTTAAATCATGAGTAATATGATACATGTATAAAGTATCTGATGTCATTTCATTTTCTTTCTCTGATTATTTGTCATCATCCTAGTGGTTTGGTAACAGAAAGTATAGTCTAGACAGCACCTGCAAAGCATACACTAATCAAACAAGGGCTTGATTAAGAAAGTAGTTAATATTCATCAGCATTCATTGTCCACTTATTACTATGACATATTCTGGAAAGGCAGGGATTATTCTCATTCTCTCCATTTCCCGTTTTTCTAGAGTTTTCTGACATACTTTGAACATGTTGCAAGGTGGGACCAGCCCTTGGAGAGGGATGTCATGTTTGGGAGGATAAAGGGACAGAGCAATAAAGACCCTCTATGAGATGAATTTATTTAGTGACTGGGGTAATGGGAGTGGGTGTATTGGAAACAATAAGATGGGCACAGGATAGAGCAGGGTATAGGGCTACTGTACATAGGGTCGCGATGAGTAACAGGCAACTTGACAACACATAACAACAACAAGGTATTACTAAGAAAAGTAGAAATGCACATCTTGAAGAAATATGAAAATAGAAAATATTCTGACTAACCAATTAAGTAATGAAAGAATAATAAAAGAAACACTCTTGGTAACAGCAGCCAGGAAATCAAGAGACAAATTGCATTGGGAAAGTCAGCTGTGAGGGATCTCTCAAGAGTACTGAAGAGCAATCATGTCAGGCTGGAGACTAAGATGCGCCTAATCCAGGCTATAGTCTTTGCAGTTACATGCTATGCATCAGAGAGTTGGACAGTGAATAGGGTTGATAGAAAGTGAATTGATGTCTTTGAGCTGCGGCTCTGGAGAAGAGTGTTGACTATACCATGGACTGCTGGAGAAGGTGAAGCCGGAATGCTCCTTGGAGTCAAAGATTCTGAGGCTTCATCTGACATATTTTGGGCATGTTGCAAGGAGGGACTGGTCCTTGGAGAGGGACATCATGTTTGGCAGAGTGGAGGGGCGGTGAAGGAGAGGAAGACCTTCAGTGAGATGGATTGATTCTGTGACTGGAGAGGTGGAAATAAGTGTGTTTGAGATAGCTAGGTTGGCACAGGATAGAATAGGGTTTAGAGCTCTTGTACATAGGTTCGCTATGAGTCGCAAGTAACTCGATGGCCCATAACAACAACAACAACAAATTCCCTAACTACTGCCCATTTTTTTCCAAAACAGAGAAAAGAAAGTATCTACACAGATATACTAATAATCATAAGTGGGTAACTTACCCTATGTGACTTTCGAAATAAACCTGTGACTGATGTTCCTTATTTCATTATTCATGGAGGTCCTGCTGAGGAAGACTGCTCTCTTCCATTTCAACTGATTACAGTGTGCTGAGTCTGTAATAAAATTTCTACCTTGTAGACAACATTGCTTTGGTAGAACTTTGCTATACATCTTTGATCTACTCATATTTTTAAATGTCCTTTTAGTAGGTTGCTAACAAAACCTCAGAACCGACTCAGAGCTGAGCCTCCAGGAGAGTTTTCAGAAGCTGTAAATCACATGGAAGGAAGCTGTCCACCTTTTTCCTGTGGAACAGCTGATAGATTCAAATTACCTGACTTTTGGGTTAGCAGTGTAACTCCCTATGCACCAGGCCACTAGAAAAAAGTAATGGAGATATGTAAATGAGCAAACCAGAGATGAGTTCACTATCCACGTTATTGATAGTTTCCATAAAATTAATTCCATATTGTAGTGACCCCGGGGTATGGGTGACTCTGAGAAGAATGGGAATCCCAGAACATTTGATTGTGCTAATGCAAAATCTATACTTGGACCAAGAGGCAGTTGTCAGAACAGAGCAGGGAGACACTGGATGGTTCAGAATCAAGAAAGGGGTCCGGCAGGGATGTGTTTTGTCTCCACACCTTTTCAATCTGTATGCAGAACAGATTATCTGAGACGCTGGGCTGTACAAGGAGGAATGTGGCATCAGGATTGGTGGAAGAATCATCAACAAACTGCGTTATGCGGATGACACAACCCTGCTTGCTGAAACTGAGGAGGACCTGAAGCACTTGCTGCAGAAGGTCAAGGACTGCAGTCTTCAATATGGATTGAAGCTCAACATCAAGCAAACAAAGATTCTCACCACTGGGCCAATTGGCAGCATCAGTATGGCTGGTGAAGAGATTGAGATAGTTAACAGTTTTAGTTTACTTGGTTCCACAGTCAACACTCTTGGTAACAGAAGCCAGGAAATCAGGAGACGAATTGCATTGGGAAAGTCAGCTGTGAGGGACCTCTCAAGAGTCCTGAAGGACAACAACAACAGTGACCTCAGGGGAGTAGGGTAAAATTCTTCCTTTCAGAAGCAAATTAACAGACTTGTATTCCAAGGTGCATCTGGGTGTGAATTGTAAAATTTTCAGTTGGTGTCAAGTTGTTAACTACTTTATCATCTGGGTACTTCAACAGTTCAAACAAAACTTCACTGCCATCAAGACAGACCTGACTTGAATGACCCTCCAGTGGGTTTTCAGAGGCTGTAAATGGTACATGAAGGAATCTTACTAGACAAGAAATTACAAAACATATTGCACTGGCAATATCTACTGTCAGGGACCTCTCTAAAGTGCTGAAGAGCAAAAATAGGTTTCAAGACCAGGACACATTTAATCCAAGCCAAACTCTTTCTGATTACTTGTTGGACTATGACTAAGGATGAAAAAAGAAGAATCAATCAATGCTTTTGAATTGTGGTGTTGAGTACTGAATTGGACTGTTACAAGGACAAACAAGTCTGTATTGGAGAAAGTGTGAACAGGGTGCACCTTGGAAGCAAGGTGAGGCTTCATCTCACATACTTTGTACATATTTCTATTAGGAGCAGTCCTAGGAAAAGACATCCTGAGAATGGTGGAAGGTCAGAATAGGAAAAGACAATCAGTGAGACTGATTGACACTGTGACTGTGACTGTATTCCAGAGATGATGAGGATGGTACAAGATGTGGTCAGGTTCAGATCTGTTTTTCCTAGGGGCAACATGGGTCACAGTTAACTCAATGGCACATAACAACTACAATGCAATGAATGTTAGAATGCCTTGGAGTGCCTTGGAGTCATGAGGTCACTAATAAACACAGATCCTGGTCATACAGAGCTATTTCTTAAAAATCTACAAAAATTTAAAATCTTACATTTAACTAATCTAAATGTCATTATTGCTATTGTACGTTGTCTAATGAATAACTGTAAGATATTAAATTGACCAATAGTATTTCCTTTAGTAGACAAGTGCTTGATCATTACATCACCAGGACTCCCTATTCAAATATTTTTTTACTATTAAATTTTATTAGTTTTAATGAACATTTACAGAGATTTTGGGTTTTCATTCCTTCATTGCTGCACCATTCTCTCTACCGTCATCCCCAGTTCATTCTTCTTTCCCCCCACCAATGTCTATTTTAATTGTCCAATTGCCATAGTGCTTGTCAAAGCCAGTTCTGATTAATCTCCTTTGTCAGTGTGACCTTTGCCATTCCCTATCACTCCTCCCTGAGAGAGACTTCACCCTGATTC